>NW_023501107.1:0-262495 GCF_014066305.1 Letharia columbiana | reverse complement strand
CCGAGCTGCTTTATGCGGCTTGATGTTTCGAAACATGAGAACAGCATCCTAAGTCATGGATCGCCAGATCGACGAAGCGGTTGGATTGGAGCGGTGTGAATCACACAATAGACTGGACGTTGATGAGCCCATCTATATAATCAGACTGATCGAATTACACATAAACGTGTCCGAGCAGGATGATAAGACGTGTTGGAGCAGATCCATTGTCTGACCGCGGATTGTCGCTTATAGGCGCGGCAATGATCTTAATGTAGGCCAAGGGACGATCGGGAAATTGCATGTGCTGCGCAAAGGTTTTCTGAAGATAGATTCGTTAATCCTTGCCCTGAGCCTCAGGTTCTGAGGCTCTAAATTCTGAGTGGGACGGACTCAATATTTTGGCCCCCACTCAAGTTCTCGTCCCGTGGCGGAAGCCATACGGTATTGTGAAATGAGCGATTCGAGCCATATTGCGTAGGATTCAATCGAGATTTCGTGCTGTTCACGTGTCTGATATCAATTGTCTCATGACACATGCAATTTAGATAAAGTCTATCCTCTCGCTATATGTCGAGATTGTGCAGGCAATACAGCACGACGATTGGATTTGGGGGATGAAGAGAAGATAAGACAACATACCCCCCTTGGCAGTGATCGGAGATGGCTTTCTCATTGTTGCTCGGTCAAAGTCGAGCCAATGGGACGTTGATCCAACGAGCAGGATCGGAATTCTCAACAGAAATCGCTGCTCGGCGGCAACGAGGAAGACAGGCTCTCAGATGTGGCACTTTACGTCCTTGAGTAAGAACTGTATCGTATGCCGCATGTATCCGTGATATGGAAACACTTTTGATTGACGAGGAAGAAAGAGAGAAAGACGAAACAGCCGCAGCCCTATGGCCTTGGCACTGACCGCGAGCGCACTAGCATAATGACTAGTGCTGTCTCGCGTAACGTCCCATGAAAACTATACGCATAAATAAGTTCTAAATAATAATTGGCTAGGTTTTAAGGCCTAGTAGCATATAGATAGCGGTCTACTATATAGCTTAGTCTTAGGAAAACTCCCTCTATATAAAATAGAAGATCTAGAATCTAAGTATAAGAAAATATTAAAAAATAAAGTGCGAGTAGATAGAAAAAGTTTAAAAAACCTCTTTTTATAATAAGAGAAATAAGAATAAAGAGTAAGAAATAAAAGAAATATCGTTTATTTAAGACTCTTTTAATATAGTAATCTCGATTATTCTACTATAAGTATATATTATATCTCTTTTTTACTAGTTTTTAATTAAGCTATAGCGATTATTATTATCTTATATAACGTTTTATAAAAAATTATATATATAAATAAGTTCTAAATAATAATTAACTAAGTTCTAAAATCTAATAGTATATAAATAGTAATTTATTATATAATTTAACTCTAAAAAAACTTTTAAAATTAAAATATATTTAATAAAAACTATTAATTTTAAGCTATATAAAAACGCTAAAGATAATATAATATAGCGAGAATATAAATTAAATATATTTCGATATATAAGTAATACGAGTTAGACTTTTAATAATTAAGTAGTTAAATCTTATTATTAATTAGATCGACGTCTCTCGCGAAGATAGCGATCTTTTTATAAAAAGAGTATTTTAAATAATAACTCGAGTAATTAAATATATATAGAGTACTATATAGTGTAGCGATAATATATTATTTTATAAAGATCTTATTTAAATTAAATAGTAGTAATAATTTACTAATAGAAAAGCGAGTAAATAAGTTTTATAGTAAATAAATAAAATAAGTATTATTATTTATAGCGATAATAGATAGAATAATTTCTTTTTTAAATAAATTTATTTTTAAGATTATTAGAGATAGTTTTATATAGTAACTATATAGCGTAATTAAATGTCTTATAATATATTATTATTCGAAATCGCTATTCTCGAATTTAGTTTAGAATTATATAAATTCGCTTATATAAAGAAATATAGTAAATATAAGATAAAAGAAAGTATATAAAATAGCTTTCTTTAAAGAAGTTTTATTAAATTAAATAAAAATATAAAATAATAGATCTTATATAATTAAATAGTATTTTTTAATATTAGCCTCGCTATATAGTTTATAAATATTAATAATTACTCGCTATAATAGTAAGTAATAAAAGATCTTAAGATTCTCGAATTCTATATTTATATAGATTAAATAAATATTTATAAGATAGATCTTAATAAATTTAATCTAAATATAATAGTTAATTAGATATATTATTTAATTAATAAGTAATTAAATAATAGCGAGAAATATAATAGTTTTTAATAGGATATAAAATTTAATATAGAAGATCTTTATTATTTAATAGCTATTTCTTATTTTATTAGCTAGATTCTATTAGAGATATCTTATAATATTATAATTTAAAGAAGTCTTCTTATATTATAATTTAGATAAATTACGATTTAATAATTTTTATATAGATTAAAAGCGTTTAGCTATAGATATAAATTAGTAATTTTATTAAATTTGAAATAAGAGAGTAAGTCGACTAAAGTATTCTATTTAATAGAAATTTAAATTATATTATAAATAATATCGTATTAAGTAAATAGTATAACTATTTACTTAAACGATATTATAATTAATTTATATATAGAATTATTATTAATATTCTTAATAACGATATTATTATTATAGTAGAGTATAAGATATAATTAATATAAGCGGAGTAGTTATTTACGAATAATTATAAGAATAATAAATATCTCTTTAAATTAAATATTCTTTTTATAATAGCGAATAGCGAAGTATATATTAAATATATTATTTAATTTAGAACGAATAGCGATATCCTTAAAAATATATTCTCTTATTTTGAGCTTATTAGAAGTTGTTGAAATGTGGCCCTCGCGCATCCCAGCCACCATGTTTTCCAGTCATCTGATTTTGTACTGTATTTAGGACCTGGCCTCGGAGAGGTTTTGGAGAATCAATCCGTTCGTTCTATACACTACATATCTGAAATTCTAATAGAAGTATCTATTTATATGAAATAATAATAATATATAATTATATAATAAAGTAGATATATTTTATTTTATTACGAGCGTACCCTTGATATACCACTTAGCCCTATGACTAGCGGGCCTTGGCGGAGGCATCTTCTACTATATTATACCTCCTTCTTATATATATAGTTCGATAGCCTTATTATTCTAGTTCTATCTCACCTATACTAGTATCGCACCTATACTAGTTCTAACATATTTTATCTAGATAGAAAGATATTTTATTAGCGTAAATTTGCTATGATTATAATAGTAATATAATAATATTCTTATTTTTTAAATAGTATAGAGTAGAGCCTTCTTAGAAAAGTTCTATTAGAAATTATTATTTTAATAAAGAAGAATAGTAAATCTATCGTTAACTTAAGCTCGTTATAAGAAATACTTCGCCTATTTAGAAAGGCTTTTATCGATTTTCTCGCTTATTTTAACTTATCGAAAGAGAGCTTAATCTCTATCTTCTTACTATTAAACTTAATTTTTAAAAATTCGATTTAAATACTTTTCTTATTCTTAATATAATTTATCTTTAAATTATAATTATTATAGACGATATTAAAGTCGTTATTAAATTAGCTTATATCGCTATTAGATAAAAGAATAGCGAAGAAGTTATCTAGATAGTAAAAAATAATACTTTAAAATAAAATGATAATAAGTATTTAATAAAGGGTCTTAGCGAATAGATTAAAAATAAAGAATACGATATATAAGCTAAATAATAAGAATCTATTAATATAATAGAAGCTATTCTAAAAGAAACTTAGTAATTAAAAATTTAATTCGACTATAAAAATATATTTAAATATATTAACGAAGTCTTACTTAATTATAATTATACTCTTATTTTAAATAAGTAAAGTATTAATAATATCGTCTAATATAATATACTTAAATATCTTATAAATCTCGTAAATATAGTAATTAATAAAGTATAGCTATAAGAAGAAAAGATTATAAATTCTTTTTTAGCCGCTATTATACTTTAGAATAAGATCTAATAAAGATAAAATAAAGTATTTTCAGAATTCCACATCTAATTATATTAGATAATTATTATTCTTTTACTTTTAAAAATCTTTAAATAATATTTTAAATATTATAGCGATATTAGAATAGGGTTTATTTAATAGTAATTAATTAAGATCTTAATAATATATTTTAATATCGCGAGTAATAATTATAAGTAAGATATTAATAAATATCTAATTAAGATAATTCTTAAGCTATTTCTTTTAATTATCTTTCTTTAGTAGATTATATCTTTTTAATAAAGACTTATTTAACGAGATAAATATATATAAAAATAATTTAACTATCGATTTAATTGCTGCATCACGCACATGCATGCCTGTGTAACACGCACATCTATAACCATTCTCTTGGACGACAAAACTCAGACTGCTGCTTCCACTTGTCAGTAATGTTTGACACCAGTAATCATGAATGTCATCGAGCCGTCAATTTGGATGGGTCAAAGGACCTCTCCAGATCTTCCATTCCCCCTCATCTCCCCTTCTCAAGACCCTTCACTTCTGTTGGTTCTTGATATCTTGCTTCCGTCAAGTATCTTCCCGGATACAGATTCTTCGAAATATCCAAAACAACATCAATCTGCTACTGCGGCGCGGTCCAAATATCCCATTCCGTTGAAGGCGACAACCTGGTTGACACCGTTGGTCCAATTATTCCCCACAGCACAGCCTTCCATTCTAACCCTTTTTCCAAATTCATCTGCAATGCACGGACGACCGAAAAATCACCGGCTCCATGTTCGCCTCGAATTTCCTTCTCAAAGATGACACTCTCAATTACGTCCGCGGCAAAGACACAAGTTCGCCGTGACAGACACCATCGCAACCGGTCACATCATGACTCCTACTTCTGCAGCGTCTGCGGCAGTCTGATGTATCGGCCTCGTCCGGCTTTCCTGGAATGGCAGCTTTGAGGATTGGAGCGGTTGATGACTTTGAAAAGCATGAGACTGTGTTGAAACCGAGGATCGAGCAGTTTACAGGAAAGAGAGTTAAATGGCTGAAGCCAGCGGAAGGATTGGAACAGCGGAAGGGCAATTATTACAATGGTTTCAAACCTGAATGACGGGCTATGCCATGACTTGGCAATGCGATAATTTTCCAGACCAAAATAATCAACAAAATTTCTGACTCTAACTTCTGTCGTTGTTGACTTATAACGAGTTGCAAATGGGGACTTGTGCCCTAACCCCCCCTAAGGTACAGAGATCTGACTCCCAAAATCGGGTGAATGACGCCTAAAGCGTCCCTACAACTTTTGCCGCCGACACGGAAACCCTGCCTAGAGAGGTTCCCAAATATTTTTACAGAACTGCGGTTAATTGGTGGACGTTCTACCTGCGAAGATCCGGTCATCTTGCACTTACTTGAACGAAGCCGCGCTGGAGTGATAATTTATCACTCTCCCAATGTAAACACTCGCATAAGGCACACTTGGATCATCAGTATATGTGATTGGCAGTTCGACGCCAAGAGCCCCATAACTGTGCGTTACAGGCCTGGGTAGCTGTCTACGGCCGAAAGGTGTAGACTTGGAGGGATGAAAGTATGTACAATTTTTCTGAGTGAGACAAGAGCAAGACTTAGATGGATGGAAGTGGACGTATAGAGGCTAATCACAATTTTCCACAATCGAGCTGGTGGGTGATGAGTGCGGATGTTCATAAGTCATCATGCAAAGAACAGATTAAGAGTGGTATGCCACGTTCACTGCCGGTGGCTCGCTCGGTGATTTGGTCCTCTCTGTACCCTCAATAAGGGCAACAGACGCTGCGTCAGTCAGATGTGAAGATCCTTGCGGACCGAAAAAACGCTACTGGCCTATGTCCGTCTCACGACTCGTCTCGTAGAAGCCGCAGGACCTTTCAATCATTCATTGCGACGCAAACAAAGTCTTTCTACTCAACATGCTGGAAACTCTCGTTAAGGTGCTAGCTCACTGAGGACCCTCACAACTCGCTCTTCCCACTTTCCTTCTCAAGAAGCTCAAGATAATGCTCAGTGACGCTAACGAGCGCATCCTCGTAGCTCTGAAACTTGATCCCAAGCACCTTCTCCGTCCTGGTAGTATCATACTTGACTACTTTATTCGTCGGCTGCGTTCCGCTTGCCGGCAATCTGCCATCATTAACAGCCTCTGGAAAACGCCTTTTGACAATCTCGATACTGTCATCCCAAACGATGCCGTCAGTACCCCCAGCCTGTATGCCGAAGTCTTGGTTTCCCTCGACCTTGGGGCTCAGCGACAGTACATGAACTTTGGCGACATCGTCAACATGCTGTAAGCTGCCCCAAAGGGGTTGGGCCGATACGCGACCTAAGACCGGGCCGAAAGCGAATGCGTTCGTCCCGCTCAAAACGTCCTTCGCGTTAGTGATGAGCTCGTTCTTGCCAACAAAGAATCCAGGCATCACGTTGATGACGTCGAAGGTGGGCTTCTCGGTCTTGACAAACTCCTTCGTTGCGTTCAAAGCTTTCGTTTTGGCGGCGGCATAGGCTTCGAAGCTGTGCTCGTACGGGCCTGAGGGGTCTGGGAAGCTCTTGTCGGCTGTGTACACGTGGTCGGTTTTAGGATTTATGACTTCTGCCCATGGTATGACCGCGACGACGGAAGAGGTTATAACGATGCGCCTGACGGAGGGTTCTTTCGCGGCCGCTTTGAGAATGTTGGTGGTCCCTTTGATCGCGGGCGTGATGATGTCGCGCTCAAAGTCTTCTGTGGAGCCGGGGAGGGGAGAGGCGATGTGTAAGATGGCTTTTACGTCTTTGACCGCGTCATCGTAGGCGCCGTCGGCGATGATGTCGGGTACTATGATGAAGTCTAGCTTGGAACCCGGGGCGAGTGCTTTGATTGACTGAGTTGCAAGTATAGTTCCTGCTTTCGCCTGGGATCGTACTGCTGCGCGGACTTGATAGCCAGCCTCCAAGGCGAGCACTACAGCTCGATAGCCTAGATGACCTGTGGCTCCTGTCACGAGTATGAGGTCTCCTGCCATGTTTGGCCGTATCGAGTGAGGGTTTAAGTTTGTGAGGAAGCGTATGTAGGACAATCTTAGCGAGGAAAAGTCAGATATTGGTAGGTTTGCTGAGGATATAGATGAAGATTTTTGGGTTATTGGGACGAGACGGACTGAGCATCTGTTATATAGATACTAGGAACGAGAACAGCTATTACAAACTGCGAAGTGGTATGATGAATTGCATTTGTAATTCGTCTTGGCAATGTCTGACACATCCTGTGCACACCGGGTTGGCAGCGTAGAGTACCCGAATTGCAAGGACTAGATTCCGATTTCGCAGGTAATAATTGCGTTCTTACTGTGGGCGGGGCATGGATTTGTCAAATGATCACTAAACAAGTGCCAAGAGCAGTACACTCAGCGCTTGCAGAAGAGCCTAAGAGCTTACAGTCATGGAAACCAAACAATAAGTCTATCGCAGATGTTCTATCGATTACAGACCCTGCCGGCGCTCCGGTCAGAAACATAGAGCCATCTAGCTCTTTGGCACTGTGTGTTTACTGGCTTTCTCCACACGTTGCAAAACCTCCTTCCTTTACGGTACAAGTAGACAGCCATCCAACCCATGCTTCTGCCATGGCTAGTAAGCAAGAGACGCTGTGTCGCGAATTCAGGCTTGTCGCTTTTCGAAATTGCCTTTGTCGCTCGAGAACCTCGACCAGCTGGAGTCTACAGCTTCCAAAACCGAAACACTGGTTTTGATCAGGGCTCTGCTTGAGGCAGTCTCTCAGACTAAATCTGTGTGTCTACTTCAAGGGCCTTTTATCCTGGACATTGGCCCAAGTAGAGCCGCGCCAGTCACCTACACTTTTCACCTTATCGGAGTCCGATAGAACCTCCTTCAACCGGCTCGAGAATAGACTCCTTCATAATCCATGAGGCTGGTCAGGTTCTGGTGGAAGCTTCCATGTCTCGCTTGAGTTCGAAATTACAGGCCCATGGTCTGAGTGTAGACTTCTATTGCAGCGATAGGTCGAGAGACGATTGGAAAAAGACTGCCCGAGGGATGATGCTGTGATTTGATCAACAGCCTTCAAGGCTATTGCAGGATACTCGAGACCTTCAAGGAGCATGAATATTTCCGAAACACTGTTCCAAGGATGCGACAGCCGAAGAACACACTTCTTTTTCAACTCTGAAACCGGGAAAATGCCTCCATATCCGACTTTGTAAGCGTTCCGCGACCGTGCGGGTTTCCAAGAACCACTACTGACGGAAATTTGAAAGGCGCGCTGCCTGTAACCCTGGGTAACGACTATGGGTACTGATCAGGCCTACCTAATTAGGTCGTAGATACATATCAATCTTGATTGCTGAGGTTCCTCGCCTTAAGGCTGTGTCTCGGCTGGTTTTTGAGCCCAATGCACATTTCTACCATTGATTCAGTGTCAGCGGGAAATTTTCTTCAGGACCAATCTCAATCGACTTACACTCGACCATAAAAATGCTTCCCCAAACCGTCAAGGTCCTCGCGGACTTCCCCTACAAACACCTCGACCTCCTCCTTCATCCATCCCAGCTGTTTAGTGAACAGCGTCGTGCTCGCAGCTTCCAGCCCCATCACGATATTGTGTCTCTGCAGCCTTCTCAGTTTCTCCCAACTTCGTCTTCCGGCCACGGCCCCCACGGCAATCTCATGACTTTCTCTGACATCTTTGCGAATCCCTGGTTAACATGTAATCTTTGAACTTGTCACCCGGCGCAGTGTCATTGCCACCTTTTGCCATCGCTTCATGTATGAGATTACCAAATCTCATGAGCGCCGAGTCTGGACCTGCACTACCGTCATCGAAAATTAACGGGTAATTACATTGTTGTGACCATACCCAGCCTTCAGGTTTCAGGCTGTCAAAGCAGCGTCGGAAGTAGCTTGGCCAATCATGCATGCCGGAATAGAAAAATCGCGAATGGATGAAGTGAAAAGGCTTGGAGAAAGTCCAGTCATTGTCTGCATTTGCAACCTGATATTGGCAGTTGGCAGGTACCGAGGTCTTGGGTTGAATAGTCGACAGATCGATGCCATTGACTTGGGGTATGCACTGGCATGCGCGATTTCGATGGTCCAAATGCCTGTTCCGGTGCCGACGTCAAGGATTCGACACCCAGGAGCTGGTGTGATAGGCGAGATACAGAGCTTGCCGTGCATACTCATCCGTCAGACTTCATGCTGCAAACCTGACACATCCTCTCAATATAATGTCATATGTGGAATGTACGTAATCTATCCACTTCTGCTTCATCGTTGGGATGATCATAAGCGTCTTCCTCGTGAGCATGATATCTTCGACCATCCTTGTAGCGCTAGGCTGGATCTTGGTCCGACATTACAGCACAGTGTACGAGGAATCACGGCCTACGTCGAAGGGGATAGCACGATGGTAAAGAGAAAAGATTGCATCGCTGATTTGATTGTGGTACACACTTAGCTCAAGCGGGGTACGAGCTAAAGTCTGACAACACTACAAGAAATCACTCCAGGACACCGTGAATTAACGTCTGGACACCCATTGTTGCGAGTCAGCTCATGAATGCGGGCTATGATGATGCAGCAGGGAAGGGCGAAAGGGGGCGAAAGTCACCAGATTGATTGTCCCGTCTTTACAAATTTCTTCGACCTTTATTGTCAATTTTCTCAATCATTCCGGTATCGCCCAAGAATCCTCCCCGCTAAGACGTGAGAGAATTAAGACGGTGAAGAGTTGTTGTCTTGAAGAACATACATGCCAAACCAAGGCTTCTCGAGCGCTAATGAGTAAGCGGTGGTATCTGGAGAGGTTTTCATCATCTTGTAACTCTGTATCCGTCAGTCCTGCTTGTCAACCACCAAGGCATCTTCATTTCAGTCATCTGGGATTCGAACACGATTGGCGCATGTATTATCCCCTGCTCTATATGTCCGGCTTGAAACTTTGCACGTCTCGGCCACATGGTACGCTGTGGGTTGGCGGTTTTGAAACGCGCATGCTGACATCGAAACATGTTTTAGATGAGATCTATGCGCCTGCTTGAAACGACACTATGCTTATCCCCCATAAGACTTGAGCGAAACATGCCGGATGACGAAATCCCACGTTCACGCTGTTGCGAAATATACAAACGACGACAGTCAACTTACCGTTGCGAAATGAAGTAATCACGGATCACCAATCGAAGCAAGGTTCTTCCCAAAGCCCGGTAAATTTGGGTGGCAATATGAAATATGCGACACGCCTTGGGATGCCGTACCTGCGTCACACCATACGCGCGTATCACAGCGACGCGCTCTAGAAGCGCTAGTCAGCCCCTGGTGTATCCACAATGGAAAATAATCATACATAGCTGAGCTTCCTGACCTGTTCAACGTAAGAGGCTGACCAGACTCATTTTTCCCCGTTGCCGCTTGATATCTTTTTCCAATCCTTCTTCGGACTCACTGTCTCTATCGATTCCATTTCAAGCAATACTGTGTTTCCTTTAGAAAGTTCTCTCGGCTCCGTCCTCGCCTCGGTCAGAGCCTGTAAGCCTTTCAGTCAAGATGTCTCGATCTCACCAACCATGGCTTTCCAGCGCCATCGTCATTGCCCTCCTCTGCATCAATTCCTCCATAGCCAGTCCAGTCGCAAACGCCGACCGCTCCCGCGTTTCCATCATCGGCGCATCCGAGCCCGTACACATCATACCCTCTGAAGACCTCCCTCCAGAGCGATTTTCCCTTAATGGTGGCAGCACCATGGTCAATGACGGCACAACCGTAACTACTACTTTCAAAAACCGCAGAAACCTAGCGCAGAGGAGAGACTCGCTCTCCATCGTCTCTGTGTCCGAGCCCGTACACTTTTTCCCCATTGAAGACCTGCCACCAGAGCAACCTTTTCCCAATGGTGGCAGCACTACGGTCAATGACGGCACAACGGTTACTACTACTTTCAACGACCGCAGAGACATGGTGCGGAGAAGAAATTCCGACTCCATCGCATCTGCATCGGAGCCCGTATACGTCATCCCCACTGAAGAAATACCTCCTGGCCACAGTTCTAACAGTGGCAGCAGCAGCACCACCAATGACGGCACGACCGTAACTACTACATACACAACACCTCGGAACCTCTTGCAGACCAAATCCAATGTCACGGGCAGTGTCAATCTTATCAATATGAGAAACCTGACTTCTCCAATCTCAGAGATAGACATGGGCTTGAACTGCGAAGGCAGCGTAATCATGTGCATCGGCTCTGCCCAAATGGGTGTCATGCACACCCTGCGCGACTACACGTACGCCATCCCAACTGGGTACCGTTACTATGCTGGGCAAGATATCGCCTGCATGAAGCACAATGTCTACCCGAACCCTTGGATTACCTGGGGCTTCTACTGCATTTTCATGCAGGGGAACATACTGGCGGCGGGCGTGGACGGTGCGTTGATCCAGTTGAAGATGCAGCAAATGATTGAGCATCACTGTCTGGGGTGCGGCAGCGTGCCGTTTAGCGACGATAATGACCCAAGGACCTTGGGGATCCTGACCGTCAACTATGTCCGACAGAGCGAGTGCGAGGGATTGTGCTATTATAGACCTCCTGGGATTGCCGCGAATGCGGCTGTGAAAGTTCCGCAAGGTATGACTCTGGTTTCATAGCTGGGGTTTCGGGTGTATGAGTCGTCGCTTCACCCATATTTAGACATGGATTTCGATAATGCTGTATATTAGTAGTGAGAGACTTTGGGAACTGGCCTGCTGGTTGGAATAGATGTTCAAGTATTTGAAAGGTCTCCGGACACAATGTTGTTAGCGACACGACCCTATTCCCGCTTTTGAAGACAATCAAGCGCCCTAAGTGACAGGAACAGCGATTGTCGCAAGACCAAAGCCAATCTCGCCAGCACGATTTGCGTGGACACGAGGACACGTGACCTCACCCAGCGCCGAAGTTTCCCCGAGGCAACGAGCACCCATTTCACCTTTCAGCTCCCTTTCACCTTTGAACAGTTCACAGAGCTGCAATGCTCATGCCAATTCTGCGATACATCATCAATGCATAAATCCCTGACCTGAGAATACACAGTGTACCATGGTTTGCGACCACACCCATGTCTAGAAAACTTGAAGCTGGTCCAACCAATTCCTGTACACAGTGAGAGTGCTCCCACGCGGCTCAACATGTCAAGATGGAGAGTGGGACAATTTCCTCCCGAACCTGTGTACAAGGTTTTCTACTCCTTTAGCCACTAGATATCAAACGCCTCCATCTTTTGCACAAAATTCCAACTGGCACAAGCTCTGAGCATCTGCTTCCAGAAGTGCATGATCTCTATACCAGTCAATTCATCCAACGACTGGAAGAGATCTGTCTCTCCCCTTACCCGGCAAACGTGTCACCAGTCTCCTCTATGAAACCGATCGCCTGATATAATGTCCTGATCGTGGAATCTGGGAAAAGAAGATTCAGCCAGAGAGCTGGTTGGCACGTCAACCTTACCACAGGCGCTATAAAATTTCCGATTCATTGTTTATCGGCATCGAAGAGGACATGGGGCACGGTACAAGAGTCGCTGGGCGGATCAGCCGACGAGATCTTGATGAGAGATGGGAAGGTCTTAGGCAACTCCGTTATGAGCAGGGAGAGAAAGATCAGTCAGGCAGTAATACGCTTCCCAAGACTGCATACCATACGGATGTCGATCGAGGGTGAATTTGATCCTGTAAAGCTCGCGTTCAAGAGGCTGTATGCACCTGGCATGCTGATGCAAAGATTGGGATAGTCGGGCTTCGACTGGGACTACATCGAGACAACCGGACTTCGCCATTTCGAAGCCCCTAAGTGCGGCCATGTCAAAACGTTCCCAAAGGCGGCAATCAAACTTCCTGAACGATCATGGAGACGACGTGGCAAGCATGAATTTCCAAGACAGAACTCAACAAACCGAACTGCAGACCTTGCATGCTGGGAGCATCAATCTGCACTTCTTCGCGACAGCGATACGGGAAACCATAGCTCTGACCAACGCTAGTATCGTCTTCTCAAAGATATAAAGCTTGTGCTTGAGACGGGAAGTACAGGTATGGACCTCCGCCTGACTCAATGCCTGGTACACTTCGAGATCTCTCCTGGAAAGTCACAATCTGCGTCATTTGCCATACATGTGAATCGAGACTGCCGTCGCCGCGATGCTATAAAACTAAACGCATTCCTCTACTTTTACGGAAGTATCCGCTTGGAATAAATGGTTCGAGTCTTGGTCGTCGACTTGGCTAACGGAATGCCGCTGTTGCAAACAGCTTTCGCTAACACTGGTCAATGCAACACAAGCCTACTACAATTGCCGGCTAACTGTGCTCAGAATCGCTGACGTAGGCTCAAAAAAGGCGCTGCGACTTCATCTACTGAAAATATAAAAGCCCCGAGATCCTGACTCCAAAACCCACCTAGCCTTCGCATCAGCAGTGAAGCCTGGCCACAGATGCTGAATTTGCGCAAACTGGTTAAAGAAATCTATTCTGAGGGGCGCACTCGCTCGGATGCCCCCTAATCTGAAGTTACTCTGCATTGTCAGGTCTGTCCATTCTGGGGAGACACCATATAGGTCTGTCCATCCTTTGTTGTTTGAACTGCTAAAGGCGTATGGTCTTGTTCCGTGATTTGTTCGGCTTGATGGTGGAAGTAGAGCAGTGGATTGTCGATATAGTTGAAAAGCGGGTTTATGTGTGCTTCTTGGGACCCATGGAAGTCCCACACGCGGAAGGGTGGCATCTTGTAGTGTCCGATGATGTCGTTCCGGTTCTCACCCAGAAGCATAATATTACTGCCCGGAACAATGCTCAGGTATGAAGACAGAAAAGGCATAATACCCGACAGCCTATTGTTGATTATGTAGCTTCCTTCCTCGAAGGGATTCTTAATTCGTTGCGGAATCTCAACCACTGGGAAGATTCCTCCAATAGCGAGTCGACCCGGCACTATTGGGTTCTTGGGGTCAATGATCGGGGTACCCTCGTTGCCGCCAACCTCAACGTGCAACTCAAATATCTTTTGTTTTAGAAAAGCACCATTTGCCAGATTGAAACTCCCATAACTCTGTGCGCTGTAATGCTTTTTGACGATCCCAAGCTCCTTCAAGTCTGAACTGTACAGCGAAGCGCAGGAGGCACCCGAGTCAAGCATAGATGGCATCTCATAGATTGGGCCCAAATCGCCGCAATTTACTCGTCCATGAGCGTCGGTCTGGAAAGCGCTTCTTTCGCTGGCATTTAAAGGCTTTAAGTCTCCTTCACCACCCTCGTTTGGAAGCCTCATCACGAACCCTGATTGTTTCTGGTATCTCTGATTCAGGGTTAGCGAAGACTGTGTAAGTTAGAAATTCTTGTTATACCTGGTGGATCCAGAAATGGCCTAATCCACCTGGTTGAGCCCGTCTAGGGATGACTTGGCATCCTTTGGCTTGGAGCTGATCATTAGGATGCAAATCCAGAGGACTTTCCCACCATAGCCAGTGTGGGCCGTACTTCTCCGCGTAACGGTCTAGTCGTTCTGCGCGATTGACGCTGAACTCGCCATATGTTGCGGCGGTATCGACGACTTGCCCAGCCCAGATCAGTGTGTAGCCCTTGCTGTATCCGACCTCTCCGGACTCATATGCGTCGATGGCTGCTTTAATGTTCACCTTTTCCGGCTCAAATTCTGAGTGTGCGAGCGCTTCTTTGAGATCTTTGACCCGCTCCAAAACGATAAGCTTGGGTGCTTCCGGGTTACTATCAGACGTTAGACTCTCTTCCAACGGCATCTTCTAACAGTAACAAGCCCAGGAAATCCTCTATGTCACGGTTTCAGGCTAGAATCTGCCATTTCATCATGAACATAGGAGGGGGCCTCTGGGCACGCCCATGTCTTTGGGCAAGGGAATCCGACTTACCCAACCCTATGGTTTTCTGGAGTATCACTCAGAGCTTCGCGCGCAGCGATAGCATCCGCGAGGCTGGCTTTGCATGTTGGGACCGCACCCGGATGGTTGCGTTCATGCCACTCAATGATCTTTTTGAACGTTGCGATTCGGAAGTCCGCCCTGCCAATTTTGCTTCAAGGTTCGTTAGTCCAAAAAAGTTCCGCGCATGGGACCGGATTGTAGACCCACCTGAGACCTCCTTCAGGCTCATCATCCAAACATGGCAATGGATCGTACTCGTAGACTGGCGACGGGGCCATGCCCTTCCCAGATGCTGCCGTATCCGTTCCGCCCATGGGTATATCTGTCAGCCCAGGCATCCGTTTTCCTTTTGAATCCTCTTGCACTTTGCACTTTGGTGGGATCTTGGAACGTCCATCGGCACGCGCCCTTTCAGCAGCTGATTTTCTAGGAGGCATAGTGGACTCTGGTGCTGACTATCGGAGGTTCTGACTTGGAGCCAGTAGGGTATGCAACAAAAACCCATGCTGCCTCTCTTGAGTCATATTGCTGAGTGGTCTAACAAAGCAGTGCCGCATTCATCGATCACTGGGGGCCAGCATTCGGCTGCTGTGTCCCGGTTCCGGTCCCAGGTGAAGGTGTGGCATCCCTGCCGGGGATTCATTGAACATCTGGGCTGCTTGCAGTTCCCTGCTGCTCATCATAGTCTTTGGAGAGAGTGCGTGGTTCTGTATAGTCAGTCCCGCAGAAAGGTCACGGGGGTCGGATGAGGCTAGATGCATTCCTCGGCCCTGATTTCATTTAGCGCATTCCCTTCATTGAGCCTCCGCTGCTCGAAGACAAAGGAAGCTGTTTGACGCGAAGCTGGCACTTCAACTCCCGCGCCGAGCAGATCGGTCGCTGACACGAAGAGATTGAATCTTGATGCTGCCCTGCTCTGCACCGTCAATGATTCCCGCTTCTACCATAGCAGCAGCTATCTTCTACCGCGAGTGTGTCTCGCTACAAAATTGCAAGTGCGCGCCGCGGAGACAAAATGGTGCCTGCTCGTTCAGATTGGCTACGTCTGTCTGCTGTATCTACTGTAGGCACCTCGCGAACTTGTCTCGGGTAGCATTACACATCAGTCATCGATGCTTGGTACACATAACAGGGAAAGCTTTCAATTGAGGCTGGTTTAGTAACAGTGCGCAACACAGACTGCCTTGCTGAACAACAATAGCTCATACACCGGCGTAGCCAAAACGACGATTACTGGCGCCCTGACCTTCCACCCTTCAATTTCAAAGAGGAATGCCTGCAAAACAGAGTTTCCACCGCAGGCATGGCTAACACAATCCAGCCACCCGGTCCCCAAGCCTTCAAATAGACACCCATCAGTGTAGGCGATGTAGAGATGCATGGCGCCAGGCATTCGCGCAGGTCGATGGTTGGTAGCTCTAGGAAGAGGAGGATGCTCGAGACAGCTGGATACTTGAGAGGATAGGAAAGAGCTCGTCGACAGAGTGTCGAGGTAGGATTTAGGAGGCAGAAGGCGGGATGTAGAACGGGGACATCCGAAGGCAAATGTTCGTACCTAGCTGATCAAGTCAACGACCCAGCAGGAAGACTGACAGCTTGGCTGAACCGCTTTTTTGGATACAGATTCCTGGAACGATAGCTTCTAGATACCTTAGGCCCGGTTCCGAGACCCCACATCATGCGCCTTGCCGCTCAGCATCCAGCCCCGCCGTTGTTCTCTCGCGAACCGTCTGGGTCCGCATACCCCTTAGCACCCAGAGGGATATATCCGACGGCTCTTGGGTTGCTTCTCGAGAGTTATTCGATCCTTGGTGCAGTTGCATTCGTGGTGAAGGCGGGCCGAATCCTTTGTCGCTTCGTGCCAGGTTCTGAGTGGTGTCGCTAGGATAGAAACGAACGATACCAACACTGTTCTGTAGCTGAAGAGCAAGGAGGATTTGCGAGTGCTCGGGCTCGTCTACATCTCTGAACTTCGGAGTCTGGCTGTTCGAGTTGTAGGCGTGTGGTTCTAAGTAGTTCAACGACATGTTTCTGGTGGGTGCTCTCCTGGATTGT
Organism: Letharia columbiana; assembly: GCF_014066305.1. Lineage (NCBI taxonomy): Eukaryota > Fungi > Ascomycota > Lecanoromycetes > Lecanorales > Parmeliaceae > Letharia > Letharia columbiana. Next base: position 245,436 of record NW_023501107.1, on the reverse strand, counting down.
GATCCCTCGGCGAGGGTCGAAAATGGTGGGTCGCTCTGCACCGAATATTTATTTTTCCGGGTTGGGCTATGACTGTTTGCAGACGTCGGCGATTGGGTCCAAAGGCGGAGAGGCAGGTGAGAAGATTGGGGTAAATGCTGAAGGTTGCTGCAGAACATCTCTATCCTCCTTTCTTCTGGAGGTTGCCTGTTCGTGCTCCGCATGCTTGACTGATGCCCAGACTCGATTGTGCAACTGGCATTCCCCTAAGCCCTTGTTGAAGAATAGGCCTTGCACGTTGTTGCGATTGGCTTCTCGAAGGCCGAACAATATCCGTGCACAGTGATCAATGTTGTCACAGTCTGTCGTGTCAGGGTTCGCAGATTGTTGAGAAGCGTCTCCTCCAAAAGACCTTGTCTATCAGGAGGATTCCTAGTTTGGCCATACGTTGACACTTGTGAATGGGCTTATTGCAGGACTTTCTTGTAATATCTCGCTCATCTCCACGTAGGTTATAAGAAGCTCGGAGTCGATGGCGGATCCGTATGCGTGAATGACCTCGTGGCCAACTGTGAGAGCGAATTCGAAGTAAAACTTGTGGATCTAGAACGTGCTTCTCTCGGGGTCGAGGGGCAACTGCTTTGGTGTGATCCAGTATTCACTTTGAACGCTTGCTGTAGATACGAGGCCTTTCCATTCTGGGCGGTGGGTTCCCTTTCGTGGACGACCTAGGGTGGCAAGCTAGGTTGACGATATTCGGAGACCAAAAGACCCTGGTGCATAAGGTTTTCTAGCGGGATTTACGGGTCTCTATTGGTGATGGAGCAAATGGTATCGCTGCTGGAAGTCCTCTCGAGCCGTTTGGTGGCAAGGCGGAGGGTTTAATCGAAGAGCTCGTATTCTTATATCGTTGGTCCGCCCTACCTTGCCTTGGTCGATTGTTCCGCAGGACATTCGACCAGCTCACGGCTGAACATCGAATACTATGTCTTTCATGAGCTTGGTGCCAACATGGTCATCTCTGAGAGGATGTGTGTATCCCTAAAATGTTCAGTCTTCCACTCTGAAGAAAGGTTCTTCTTTCCCAAAACGCTTGTTCTGTACAGGGTCTGTGGTGAGCGGCTTTGCAACTGTTGTTTCGTAAGAGAACGCCGGGGTCGAGGAGGATGAGAGTGTAGGCAAGGAGCTTATCGAAGGAGAGCAAGCTGTTGAGGTAGGGGTTTGTGGATCTAGATGGGCGGCAGTGCAGAGGGTCAAGGTCTTTTGCCTGTCCTTGTAGGTGGTGGATGCGAACAAGAAGTCTTGACAGCAAAGGTACCAACATCTGGAGTACTCCATGATGAAATAAATGACAGGGTCCACGGAATTCAATGACGGTGTGGACACGTCTGAGAAGGAAACGTGATTTTAGTGCCGTCCAGGATCTCTCAGAACCTAACGATGCTGTGAACATTTTCGACAGCGAATCGGGACTTCAAGACCCCAAAAGTTGATCGTTTGCCAAGTTCCGCACAGAGACTAGCGATGTAACATTTTTGATAGACAGTGGGGCCACTCTTTTAGGCTTTAGTACAAGCATCCTGCGACTGCGAGATTGCATACTAGCAGCCTGGAGGTCTAAGCTCTCTTCGCCACCCTGCAGTGTCCCGATGAGAGAATTTCACCTTGCGTTAGTTTATTCATTCAAATGAGGGGAAATTGCTCTAAGCTTGAGCGTAGAGCGGTGAAAGAGACGCTAGCCCGTGCAACCCACTTGAATTTGGAGAATCCCAGGATCCCCATGAAGATTTTAGAAAGGCGTATTCTCGCGAACATCTGTACTCGAACATGATGAACCTCGTTGTTTCATCGACTGTCTGTGTAGCTGTAAAGTTCTTGATCTTCGTCCTGCAGACTCGAGGTTTTGCCTCTGACCACGAAAGCTATTTTGCCCAGCCTCACAATTCAATATCTAGAAGAAAACCACCGTTCCAATAGTAGTACCTTAGACTTTTGTAGAAAGTGTTACCGTAAGACCGGTTGATTTCTAACTCGAGAGATAAGGAGAAATTGAAATAAATTACCTAACCCTTCTATCCTAGGTGCCGTATATCGCTGCTACGGTTATGCTGGTGGGCTCTGCCAACTATTCTCTGCTTGTTCTACGCGTGTAGCTGAAAGAAGATAAGTACCTTTCTAAGGGCCAGGCTAGGATCATCCTGCCCAGATTGCGGATCTCTCAAGCCAGAGCCCCTTCCAGCCTCAACACTGCAGAAAGATCCAGAAGACAGCATAGCATGAGCTAAGAACTAGGCTCAGTAGAAGTTAGCACGTGAAGTGGAGGAATTGCCGTCTCTCTCCTGAACGGCGGACTCAACATATCACGTCTTGCATCCATGTACTCCGTAGTAGCTTTTTGTGTAGCACTAAGCCTGCCGTCGATCCTCTTCGGAATAGCAATCTTGGAGGCCTTCTTATTTGTTTCTTGCGACGTGAAGAAAGAGAGGTCGAGACCATAACAGCCGCGTTCGCAATGCATGCGATTCATGTATGAAACTTTTGGGCCTGCTTCCTCATGACTCATCTTCGCCACTGCTTCATGTATTTCCAACCCAGCCATCGCCCGCAACAGGACATGTAAAAAATCGACGCGCTCTTTCCCTTGCAAGACTTTCGTGTGAGCGTCAACTTTCAGAGATCAAATGACGTGGTTGTCGGTTTGAAGAAGCTAGCTGATTGCCTGTAGATCGTCGATGACATCTGAAACCTCAAGAGATGTCAGCTGGGAATGGTGAGAACATGCTAAAGATGCTTACCATGGTATCAAGAGCGAGGCAGAGGGTACTTCTGACTTAGAGGCTTGGTGATCGATATTGTTGACGACTCGTCACCTAGCGTGTATTGTAAATTCTAGTCGCCAGCCATACGGAGAGGTAACTTGGTCGCTGTCAAAGGTTATTCTTCGTGCAGATGGAAATGGGCGTTTGTCTCTAAGCGGCTGAAGACGTAGCCTTGGCGAGGGTAACAGGGTTTAGGGATCATATGGAATCATTTGAGACGATGGTAATAGGACTCATTCAGGCTTCCGTACCAGATCTTGAACAGCTTGATGGAAACAGAGGGAGTCTTAGTCTAATGCATTGGCATTTGCTCGAGGCTCTACAGTGGGTGAAGTTCGATCTTATCTGATAAGCAGTTTTGGGCTTAGCGCGAGACTAGAGAAACTAAAAATAGTCTCTCTGTGGACGAGGGGGAACAAGGAATTTTGTTCTCTGTTGTACTGAATAACAGGCGAAAACGAGCTGGGGGCAATAAGTCAGAAGAACCTTGTGATAAAGACATAGATAGCTATGAATCGTCATGCTAGTCTGCTCTATCGTGCGTCCGTCTGACCACCAGCCCTCACCATTACGCTTGCCTTTTGAATCTCGCTCGCCACATACCAGCTTCTTCTAAGTCCTCGCAACGCCAGCCACTCTGGCATCCTCCAAGTACAACACAAAGAGCTCGTTCCGCAGTGTCCATCATAAACAAAAGAGAATCAGCCTCCGAGCCTGCTAGGGGCGAAGCGTGATGTAGCTAATAGAAAAAAAGCCCAAAACAAAGCATGTTAGGTGTGATAGACGAATCAGGATCACGAGGGGGAAACCATGATCCAAGAATGTCGAACGTGTGTAGGAGAATTTTTGACATTGCAAAGGTCTCCAGTTAGCTGACCAAAGTTCTAGTCCTTGGGGAGGAAACCGTTTGTGAGAAGGGAAAAATGTGTGAAGCTGCCGCTACATGGTGTTATCAAGCCTCCGCCATTGTATGAGTCAGATTTGCGAGGTCGAGACCGAAGGTGGAGATTGTATCGTGCAGCTGATTGCGTGCGTTTAAGGAAGCGCAATGACCTTGCCGCAGAGAGGAGCTTCCAAACATTTGAACAGCTTGAGGTGCGAGCTATCTTGCCAAATCGTTCGCCCTTGAAGTGGAAAGATCCTAGATAATCGTGTCTGGTATAATCCTGGAGACTCGGTGCGATTGTGACTGGTCTGGGGAGCGTTCTTCATCGGTGGGCCATATCCCCTCGCTTGATTGACTAGAATTCCAATCATCGTCGATGTCCAAGGATGTCTGGTATACCCTGGTCCCAACGATCTTCTTGATGTAAAGAGCGGTAGGATCCTCCGGGTCGACATTGTCCCACCACTGTTGCGAATTGATACTGAGGCTGTACTGCATGGGAATGAAGTACTCTGTCGCCGATGGTTTCCAGGCTCCTCTTCTAAGACCCTGAGCTCCCTTGAGAAAATTGGGCCACTTGATAAAGACAAGAGGATTGCTGGCTTTAAAATCGTGGAGTTCAATGGTCCCTCCGAAGACAAAATTCTCCCACGAGTAGCCTGGCTCAGCAACATTTTCGTCCTCGAACAAGTCTTCGTTTATGTTCGCCTCCTTTTGGTCGCGATGAAATTTGTTCGCGGTCGCATGAACGCGCTGGGATGTTTCTATCTGGCAGTTTCTCAGCAGTCTACGATTAGACGCCATCCAAGCTGCGTGCTAAATGTTTCGAGTCAGCATCTCAATACGCAACAAAGAAGTGAGCTCCAGGATATCCGGTCAGTGAAAAGAAGCCGAGAGAGACATGCTTTAAATCGATGCCTTGCGCTTGACAGGACGATGCCGAGTAGGCAGCATGAACACAGCAGGGAATCAGGACTTCACTTACAGCAATCTCGTGTCCCCATGTCACAGCCATTTTGATCCACATATTGAGCATGCGAGGCCTGCTCTGCGACCCTTCCATGTACGTATTCATGAGATACCGAACGAAGTCCTGGCTGATGCCGATGTGGGGTCGGATGCCGCTTATTTCCTCGGGATCATCATCTTTGATGTTGACTCCTTTCTCGTGGTACCTCATACTAGGGATTGTGCGTCCCTCATCATCGTACTCGTCGTGGAAGTCATCGAGCGAGATTGTGTGTGTCATGGCGAGACGCTGCAGTGCGGCCCTTGCCTTTTGGTGTCTTGTTTCCATCGGCGTGTCATCGCGCCGATACTCTTGAACGGCATCTCCGTTGTGCAGGATCACCGGGTCTGTAGGCTCACGAGGGGCGTAGATCAGGTAATAAAACCAGTCCAGACTTGCGGGGCAAAGGAGGAAGTTTGTTGCTAGTCGGAACACCGGTTCGAGTGACCCACGGATCGCCCAGTACTGCTCAAAAGTTTGATCTTCCCATATTCTCATGCGTCGTCCCGGGATGTTAAACTGGAAGAGGTCGTGTATCTCTCCAGTCAGACCAAAGTTTTCCGGAAGCCTAGCTGGGAGCAGATCGTGTACCTCTTCTGTTAGACCTAGATCATCCAGAAGCCTAGTTTGGAGCCTGACAAATCCGAGTGCCGCCCAGTCTTTGTTCAGGACATCCGAGTATCTTGCTCTGACTTCAGCATTGGCCATTGCGAGTGATTTCTTGAGGGTCAGATCCGGAACTTGAGGTTTGACTATTCAACAACACGAGGCTTCTGAAAAGCACGAGGTCGAGTCCAAGGATCACCGATAAAGCTGACAGGAGTAAGAGGAAGTAAAGTCAGGTGCTGTGTCTTGCAGGGTGCGGAGCTGTGAAGGAGGTGTCTCTGGAGTGCTTGTGTCAGACAAAGAATTCTCTGACCTCCAAGTGTGCGCTCGGTAATTACAAGTTCAACCTCCGGTTGGTCTACGTTTATCCGTAACACAGTTGGACCCCTGTCGAAACCCGCTTTTCAAACTCTACTCCGAGGCTCGCAGATATTGCTGCCCTGAACTGAGGACAAATGCAAAAGGAGAGAAAATCTCTCATGCCCTGCCTCGGAATTTACGGTACAAGGATTCCCTCAATATCCGGGGAGAAAAAAGCATCTCTTGGAAAGCCACTATACATATGGCTATATATGTATGTACCAAATTCTTTTCAGCTAATTTAGTAGTACGGTCGCGAGGAAGAAGCATATCTGGTAGCGGTCACGAAAGCGAAGTTGATGGAATGATTAAGTGCTATCAAGGCAATGGAAGATAAATACAGCGGGATTCAGAGCTTCAGAGCAGCTGCAGCTTCGGCCAGAAACCTCCATATGTTGGCCAATGTATCGTGGAAGTCCCGCTGCGCTCAACTGAGCCTTGAAATGGGAAAGTGTACCATATGCTTTTGGCATTATCGCCGTTGAGTATTGGAGTATGAACGATTTTAGGAGAAGCATGTGCAGTCAAGAGTATTTTCAGAAGAGCTTCTGCAATGAGGATGGAAGAATTGCCGTATACACGCCGCGCCACTTAGCCGGTAGAAGAGGATTTTGGCTGAAGAGGGTGGACACGTTCCTAGGGAAGTGGAGATATTTGATTGTAGGTCACAGGACGAAGATGTCAGGAGGGAATAAGATTGTCGGCGAGAGGCTCTGGAAGAGAGTGTCAGTCATGTAAGCCATGCGGCATGGAGGGCAAGAATACAAAAGGCATACCGTGGATACGATATCTGGCTATCCAGGATCCTTGGGAATCGACCAGATATTAGCTGCGTGCCTCAGTCTGTTCCCAGAGCTGTCGATCGATCCGCTCTTCCCTTGATTCGTTCGCTCTCGACACTTGCAGTTCCTCGCCAGCCTTTTCTCTGCAGATTCTTAGTACAGAGGGGCGAACCAGTGGATACTCGCCCTCGCTTGAGTCGTTAATATTCCAATTAGGGTCTTCAAGTTCAGAATATGGGCAGCTCATTCTGATGCCGATCCATTTCTTGATTTGGAGGGCAGTGAGATCCCCTTCTTTCATGTCGTCCCAAAATCCCTGCCTGAGAAGGTTCAAGATGTAGTGCATCGCCACAACATACCTCGTCATCATCTTGCGCCACAGACCCCTTCTGTGGTAGTTTTTGCTGGCCCAGTAGGATGGCCACTTGCTAAAGAAGAGGCACTTGTCTACGTCCCCTTCGAAGTGAATGTGGCCACCAAAAACATACTTCTCCCAGACGTACCCCACTTCTGCGTCGGTATCATCCTCATGCAAAGGCTCGTTGCTCTGTACATCCTCCTTCTGACGTCCGCTCTTCGTCATAGCCGCATGCCTGCGAAGGCTTGTTTCCTCTAGTGTGTCTCTGAGCAATGGCGAGTCGGTTGCCATATACTTTGCGTGGAAGAGCTCGTGGCAGATTGTTGAAGCTCCTTTTACCGTAAGGCTGCAAACTTTGAGGGTGTTGTCGACACCTTTTTCGTTCCGTAACCGCCTGAGTTCGGTTATCAGTCTTTCGTGGATCCAGACCGTCGAGCCGATGCCTTTGGCCAAGTCCGTATCATCCTGGATGTTCACTCCGCGAGGATGTACCCCAAGAAAGAGCGTGTTCAAACCAATGACACCCGCCATGTCGGGGTTTTCCTTCTCTGAAACAACCCGAAAGCTTACTACACCTGCAAGCCGGTCGAGCGCAGCGTTGGCCAGGTCTCTTCGCTCCGGCCAATAGGCCTCTGTCGTTTCAACATGACGGAACTCTAGCACTGGCTGGCCCTCAAAGTTCACACGCTTTTTCGGATATACCCGTGGGCTGTAATAGAGGTCGTAGTCGGCGTTCAGGCTTGGCGGAGACCGGAGAAACAACGATGCTAGCTGGAGCATCTGCCTTATGTCCACTAGGTAGTCTTCGTATTCAGCATTAGTGAGAGGATGCCATATTGGAACGCTCAGCGATGGGTGAGTGTAATGAAAGATTGGGTCGATCTCGTTGGTCAGACCCTCAGCGTCGTCGTTGGGTGTTGTGGAATCGGAGTAACCCAGCTTCTTCCAGTCCTCCGGCTTGAGCACCCCTATCTTTTTCCTGGATTGGGTATCCATTACGAGTCTTGGATTCGGCTCGAGAAGAGATAAGAAGGGAGAGATCCGTCGCGAAACAAGGAAAATGCGACAGACGCTGATTTAGGGAAGGCGCGAAGAGGAGAAGGAGACCGAGAAGATAGATCTATCTCAGAACGAGCTATTTGATGGAGAGTCTGATGTGGAAATTTAAGCAGTCTAATCTGTCTTATGTGATGCGTCGAAGTGGACGACAAGATGCAGGTCTTGAAAGGTAAGGCAGAAGAATTCTCCGAGCTTTCACTGCAGGACTGAAAATATCCCGCTTAAACGGCGTGCGGGGTCCTTCGAAAGATTAGGTTTATAAACGCTTTGGGCAACTGCCACGGCTCCGTTATAGGGGCTCTACATTGATAAATTGGCTTTGGGGGTCTAACGTATCGGCAGGACTATCTGTGACTCAGATTTCAAAGCAACAGGTTTTGACTTGGTCCAGATATCATTCCCTGACACGACTCTATAAAGACAATAGCATGCGACTCGAAGCAGTGTAGATGCACTGGATGAAGATAATAAGCGCCGGCCTCACAAGGCTTCGAAGTAGCGAGAATACAACTCAAAGAAGGATAGACGTGGAGACTTGACATTGTGGTACTATGTATATGTATGGGGTCACATTCTGTGAGGCCTTGGAAAATCAGCGAAATCGCTCTCATGGGTGGACGTGGAAGAGAGCTTTACCTCCAGCCAAAGACAGCCACATATCCACGATCGTCATTCTTCATACCCTCCGTTCTTCCGCCGTTTCATTCGCACGCGAATCTGACGGATCCGGAATTGTCTGACCATCCTTCTCCCTAGACACGCGGCTGGAATTCTCCTCGTCATGAGGCCAGTTGATCTCACTGGAGTTGACTGAAATAGCCTCTGTATCTGGATTACCGTATTCAATCCCGACAGTCTTCTTAATGTACAGAGCATTGGTATGCTCAGACCTCACGTTGTCCCAGAAGCCCTGCCGGTGCATGTTTCGAATGAAGTGGAGGGATACGACGTATTTCCTCGCGGTACGCTTTTCCTTCCCACGTGTTGGAATGTAGTCGTCGTCGCTGGTAAGGAACGAAGGCCATTTGCTGACGAAGAGAGGATCACTTAAGTTTCCGGACCAGTTGATCTTCCCACCGAAGACCTGGTTCTCCCAGCTATTGCCAATCTCTGCCATTGTTTCTTTTCTGTAGTATGGCTCGTCGGTACGCAACTCCTGGACCGGGTACTCGTACGCTCTGCCCTCTTTGTGTGCCTGGTCGGCGGCGTTGTAATTCCTGATTGACATCTCTAAATACTCACGACTCACAGCAAAAGCAAGAGCATGCTAGAAACCTTAAAGTCAGCATGTATATAATAGAGAGTAGGTGAGATAGCTACCAGCAGCATTGGTGGGTACTCAAGAGCTGCCTCTCATAGCCTTCGAAGAACAAGGAAATGTACTTACAGCGATTTCGTGACATAGTGTTATCGCCATCTTCACTTGAAGGCTCAGCTTCTGAGATGTGGTGTCTCCCTCTTGAGCATCAAGCTCCTTGAGCTTGAGGATCCAAGACCCGTTGAGAGTGATCCTGCTCGCCATACCCGTTTTCCTTGAGACATCGTCTATCGCCACCCCTGCCCCAAAATGCACCAGGGTTGCGGCGGTCACTGCAAAAGAGCCTTGGACTTCAGGGTCGGCTTCAGGATCCCCAATTTCGAAGGTAAGGGAACGTGAGAGGTGACGAAGAGCATTCCTGGCCATTTGACGCCCCGTAAATGGCGGATCGGTCCACCCAAACTCTTTGCACGGGCGTCCTTGGTTGCCGAAGCCTACGTTCGAAACTTTTCGAGGGCTGTAGGCAACTTGGTAGAGGAACTCCAAGCTCTTTGGTGATTCGAGCATTTTGGAGGCCAGCTGAAAGACGGTACCCATCTCAGCGCACATTGCATCGTATTCGCCCTCTGATTTGTATTGGGGCCAGATGTGCTCTGCACCTCGTGGCCTCAATGCTTGGGTGCGCTGGAAGATAGGGTGCACTTGGTTTGTCAATCCTAGACCATGTTCAGCATGTTCAGATTGGTACCCAAGTTTGACCCAGTCCTCGTTCAAGAGGGCCGCGTATTTGCTTCTGAATGCGGAATTCATTGCAAATGAGGGTGACAGAGAGGATCGAGGAAAAGATGCCGCGAGGATAGGACAAGATAGGGTTAAATAGGGAAGCTGTCTGCTCGAAAGAAAGAAGCTTTTTGGTGCGTCTTGTTGAGTGTGTCCGAGTGAACGTTGTGTCTTTGGGTAAGATACAGGATTTTCTTAGGATAGGAGTGTGTGAAACCACTCGCTTAACCGCGGCCCACTTTTCCAATAGGAATACTGTCGTCATAGCACATCTGGACGCCCTATCGGACCTTGTCATACGGGATCCACCTCCAAGGGGTCCCCTGCACTGAACGGCTGAATAGTTGTGGCTCGAACACCAGGGCAGTTGTTCCGGGTTGGCCAGGTTCACTCTTTCAGAGACAGGACTCAACTATCTGAATTCCTTATTGCCGCTTCGACCTGCTTCTTACCTACGCTGATCTCTCATAGGATTCTCTTCCAGTTGGTCTTGATGGTCTGTTTTTAATTGAGAATGTTGAGTTGGGTAAGCTCCTCCTCTTCAGCTTTTTCGCCTACCTCCACTTTTCTTACCGCCACAGTGAAATTGCTACCACAGAGCACAAAGCCATCTTCGCTTCATTCTGAGGCTTTCAAGCGAAGAGGTTGATACTCGTCGAACGATTGAACCTGCTCCAACCTGACAAGACTGCCAGCTACTGACACCTCCCCCAATGACAGAGTGCATTAATGATGTATAACTAGTGTGGCTTCTTTTCTTGATGCCCGTGCCATAACGTAGATGATATATTTAGAGATAATGATGTAGGCTGGAGAGATCTTCTATTTCTCCAACCTAAGGATAGAATTGGCATCGATATCCACTAACAGCGCCAGAGAAACGATCACGTCGACTTCAAAAAGTCGCCACCGTAAGTAGGTAGAAGTACGCATTCTGAGCTCTATTCACTTGAAATAGATCATCAATAAATTTGCTTCAGTAAAGAGATTTAGAAAAGCAAGCGTTACAGCTGCCTGCTTGGACACCCTCTTCGCCCGTTGAATGCCGATTACAAAACCAGTATCATACCCAGAACTCAGTGCTCTAGATTCCGATGTTAGCGAGGACAGTCCATTCCACTATCGCAAATACGTACCATGGTCACCAATACCTTCCCTCTCCATAACCTTCTCTTCCATAAGGTCGCCAATGTATGCAAGTAAGACATCACTTGCTACCGGAGATGTAAATAGCTAAGCTAACGATATGTGGCATAGCCCTAGAGGCTGCAATTTCAGAGGCAATTGCAACCCCTACAGGCGTCCCCCTTTTGTAAAGGCGAGCTACCACGCGAGGTGTAAAAGTGTCGTAACGGGCAAACCTATAGCACCATAGGTTCCTTCATCCTCAAGCAAAACCCTGTTTCGATCAAGCAGAGAGTAATCATTGAGTCGTAACGGGCTGTAGCAAACGAAAAGCCAAGGAAATCCGTAGTCAACCTCCTAGCACCGACCCTCACCATTCAGATCCCAAGCCTAAGCATCAGAAAGCTTTCTCTCCTTCAAGCGGAGACCTAGCAGGCCCTTCCTAGGAGGCCCCGTAGCAATGTAGCCATGTAAATGAGAAGTCGGGAGGTCATCAGGTAGCAACATCCTAGCAAAGCATCCTGGCATCAATTCATCAGAGACCGAGGACCAACCATTGATCATCCCAGGAAGTTCTCAAGCTTCAGCTCGTATTCAGCCTCAATGCTGGTTCGTATCTCCAGCCGAGTCTTCCCCTTCCACTCCTTGTTGACTTTAGCCTCTAGCTACTTCTTGTATTGGCCAATCTCTTGCTACCGGATATTTTGACGCATCGCCTCCTCCACATCCTTCTGTGCCTTGCTCTCTATAACGGCACTGTACTTTTGCTTGTAGCTGTCGTAGAGATCATGATCAGCGGCCTGCTCTATGCGTTTCTCATTGTCTTCAGAGGACCTTCTGAGTCGTACTATGCCTTCTTTAGCCTGAACGCAGCTTTGCCGGTTTTTGGAAATAGGCAGAGAGAAGCTTGTCCGTGGATTGAGCTCCAAACACGTCTCCTGCCCAGCATCAGATGCCCCTCTGTTCCCGCTTCCGAGCCTGCGATTGGTTCCTGCCACGATTCTCTAGCGAAGCCGCACCTTCATATAAGCAAGACCCTCCATACTGTGGAATTTGGTGAAAGGCTTGCCCAATGTCTGGGCTTTGGCATTTGATCATTGGCTGTCCCCGGGCATGAGTGTCATGATGGCTGAAAAGAGATGACTGTTGTGTACGAAGGAACTTTGAGGCTGTCTTCATTTGTTCCGGTGGGAGATGGCAGGCAACGTGGAACTAGAAGCTTTTGTCGGCAGAACTCGTCCTGTCTCCGGAGCAGAGCTGGACGTCGCGAAAGTGGTCCCGTTGCACTGATCGCTGCCTACCGGCCCTATCGCCGCAAGGGCACAGGCTTCGGCGTTAACCAGCAATCCCGAACCCATCACTCGTCGCTGGGGTCAGAAAATGGCTTTCGGATGTGGAATGGCGATGTTAACCTGACCAGTCTCGCCTTTGGTATGCTCGCAGCCGTTTAGACCGCTCATCGATAGGAATGCGGATCTCTTCGCCGCAGTCCTCAGGGCACTGATCCAGAAAATTAAGAAGATTCAGGACACCAGAGAATAGAACGACTTTCGCTTCACAAAGCCTCAATTTGTATTCGCGAGTGCAGTTTGTAGGCCCAGCATCTTTGCTCCATACTGTTGGTCTCTTAAGTTCCTCACGTCATTCACCAGGTGTCTCAACACCGTATCACAACACCGACGCAGGAAGCTAGCTAGGCATATGCTGAAGGGGGAAAACGAAAGACATATGACGTATCCCCAAAAGCAGCCCGCCAGGATACTGCCCAACTCGCGTTGGGTTCATGCCACATCGTTGTGACGAAGTGCGATTGGCGTGAAGGCCGATATGTGTAGCCTGCTGCGAGTAGTCAATGGGTAGCATGAGGTTGGGTCTTCCTTCAAGAAGTTCGAGAAACGTCTCCATTGTTTCTGTGTCATGTCAACCCTCGTCGAAGCGCTCGTCGAGGTATACAATCCCTCATGGAATGTCATGGATTGGCAGTCAACGTTGGGGATGAGATGTGTATTGTTGTGTATCATTGCCGAATCTTTGATGTCCATAGCGAAATGTAGCTTGTCTCGAACGATACCGCTCTTGCACGGTCAACATAGTTGAGTACCAATGGTATGGAGCACTATGGCAAGTAAATGGTTCCTTAGACTGGAATATTTAGATCTCCTCATCAAGTGTCCTAACCCTAAGAAGCTGGGCAAAGGGACTCAAGTGCAGGCCCAAAGTAATGGTCAGTTTGCACAGGCTAGGTGAAATGCATGTAAGCCACTTGCACAGCGTCTGTGACGGCCAGGCCAGCTTTAGTCTCCTCCAACTGTATTTGAGAACTACGTTCTTCGACATTCAGAAAGTGATAGCGATATTCATATAAGAGTTTTGAATGCTGTGAAAATTGCTGACTTGGAGATTTAGGACTTGGATGGATATCTCTGACGGAAGTTAGGGAAGTGTGATGATATGAATGTAGAGATTTTGGAACGAAGCTCCTGTGATTGAGCTTCAAGAGTGATAGGAGCTCATAAAGAAAGAGTGATTGAGGGTAGAGCTGGAACGATTGAAGACTAGGACTGAGAGAGGAGTGATGTGTCTCGAGATAAAGAGAGCTGTCCGAAGGAAGAGACTAATGAGAGAAAGAGGATTGACATCCCCAAGACCATCCGAAAAGCTCAATGGGAGAATAAGAGTCGAGAGTTTTGCGTCTCTTCCTTGGTTGAGTCTGAGCGTAGTTTGCTTGAAGATGCTTTGCTGTACGCTGGGATGGAGGCCGATAAGGATTTGCGGGTTGCGTATTACTGGCATCGAGCGACGAGCTAGCGGTATTCTTGTTTTTGAGCTGCTAGAGGAAGGCTTTCAATTTTGCCTGAGTAGGCTTTATACCCCGGACACCCGTAGAAGCTTTGTACCGATCCTGCAGAGGGCCGTTAACGGCGAGATCCAACTGTTCTCTGATTTTGCGCGTCGGTAGGCCCTCGAGATATTATATAAACTCTTCAATAGTCACTCGCCCCGTGTCCAGGCCCCAAATCCCCAGCTAACGAGATCTCTGATTGCCTCAATTTCGTTCGCAAAATGGGCCCGGTGAGGTCTTGCACCTAGGCTCCGGCTGTTTATTAGCTCTCGTAAAGATCAGTGAAACCGTGGAGCGCGCTGCTTCCACTGTCGAGAAGAACCAGTCAGAAAGACATGGATTAAGCCGTGAGGGATTTTGGAGCAATCGTACAGTGGGTTGTGTGTTTCCCAACAAGCTTATGGATGAGAGCAATACGTGTAAAATGCTGCCCTTTTGTAAGCAGAAGTACAAAGTTGAAAACCTAGAGATGGGGAAACAAGCAAGTGACGAAGGTCATCTGCAGAGAAGCCAGATTAGGCAAATGATGACAGAGACAAGCAAGCAAGGAGCTGAAGGTCACAGGTAGCAGATCAGAGGTGGATATGTAGTGGCAGAGGTGAAACGACCAGAGAGTTGGGAGATTGCAAAATGTAAAGGGAGTCATGCGAGTGACCGTCCAGGAGAACAAGCAAGGAGATTGAGGTCATAACCATAGAGAAACAACCAGGCAAAGGGTGGCTAATCCAGATGATTGAAAGTTTGAAGAAAATCCCCTGCCACATAGAATGCAAGATAATAACCATGATTGAGCTAAGTGTTGACAACGTGTTGATTGACTTTGGATGTGGGTAAATAGCCCCCATCTGATTGCAGACTCTCAACCCTTGGCACTAGCACCACGGTAGTAAGCCACAGCGTGATCAGCGCACTCGTACTCGTGATTGTTGCAGCACTCCTCCACGAGTTTGCCTGGGGTCGGCGACTGTTTGCAAATGTTGTTGCAGCTCCTCAGTGTTTGCCACAGCAATTACGGAGCGTGATGTTGATTTGCGTGCGCCCAACCAAGAACGATGGAGATCACAAGAACACCTCGGTAAGGGCTACCAGAGTAGATGTCGAACCCTATATACCGTGATTTTTGAATGTGGTGTGGACTGGATGCTGAAGTGAATGTAAAATGCTGTTGGAAGCGTCTGCTGGGTTTTTACCATGGAGCTCAAAGTAGATATATTGGGTCTTGAAAGTCGCAACGGACTATATCAATTTCAGAAGTGTAAAGAAGTATGGCAGTTAGGGTTCGAAGCAGCTGTCAAAGTGCGTTCGCGACAAACAATGAGAATTCGAGATAGAGGCAGATCAAGGATGTTCCTCCATACCGCCTTCCCTGAAACGAGCTTTAGACATGAGTTTACGATGAAAGATGTAGAAGAAGCCAAGCGAGACACTGCAGCGACTTCACGTCTTCACAAGGAGATGCCAAAGTGACAAGCAAAAGTGACAACCCGTCCCGCTTCATGTTCATCTCGATCCTGCCTCTCGAAGATCTCGAGTATGTCGATCATGTCTCCGCCTCAGTCTTTCATGACCAGTGTCTCCATCGGTACAAGAACAATCTCCTTTGGTCCTGCGTACAATCGCATGTTGGTGCTGTAAAGCCAGCAACATTAGAGCCAAAGTGAAAATTTTGTCAACAGTGGTAACAGGTTAGCATGAGCATGCTGCACTGTTGGCTGTAAGGGCGAATTTCGGATTGGGTTGTGAGAATTCAGTTCCCACTTGGTCTAGCTTCGGTCTCAACACTCATGTAGTTCTGCCACAAGTTGCAGTCCATGATGTTTGTCAGCATAAGTCATTTGCATTGGCTGTCAAGGCTACTTGGAATGCCATTGTTCAGTGCACAAGATCCCTTTCGAGGGGCTGTCGGAGCTGAAGGCTATCGGTGCCCTGTTCTCATTCACTGCGTGGAATGACACTGTGAGACTGTGAAGCAAATCATGTATTGGTTGGTGTCACTCACCCGTTGTTGATGTCTTGGGTAGTATATTTAGAGGCTTGGAGTGATTTCTGAGAAAGGGGAAGGGAAGGCTGACGAAGTTGGTCTGGTACGTATACTGTTGGACGTTTTCCCAAGTCTGTGGGTAGTCAACTCCTGTCAGCATCACACCTCTTTTTGTAGTGACGCATCGATACTCACCGTGTATATGATGATTCCAATTGAGACTGGATATTTATATAGATGACTTTAACTGGAAAAGCTTCATTGATTGTCCTGGTGAAGGTCAACACATCCCCTGTGAAGCTGCCATCAGTGAATCTCCCTGTCTACATGAAGTTCAGGGAAATGGTCTGTGAAGTCCACCAGGCAATTGAAGCAGATGCAGTTAAAGGCGACTCACCCAAATGAGACCTCGGTAGTAGGCTCGAATGCTCGATGCGAGTTTTCGAATACTTTCAAGCAGTGCCTTGGAGTGCGGTAGATGCTCAACCTCGGCGTCTGTTAACTTGTGATTCTGATTGGATAACAGCGGGTATCACCAACGGCCCTTGGAGTAACCCCTTGGAGTAACGGTGTCTCGAATCATGATTGAAAGCGTAGTCGTTCCTTGGAAAGGGTTTTCCGGGTGCTCGGCTAGAGGCAAGTGGTAGCAGTACTTGCTGAGTTGGACGAGGGTCATTCTTTTGCCTCATTTTAGACCTCGCTGATCCGGACTAACGCTGTCCTTGGGCCTGCAAGTCCTTCAATGCGCGAGCCTCTTCCTCAAGCATGCCCTATATCTGGAAGTCAACCTGGAGACAGGTCCCAGACACGACGCTACGACTTCGAAGATCTCTAATCTTGGTATTTAATTGCAAGAGTGAATCATAGGCAAAATCCAAGAGTGACGAATAAAGTAACGGACCTCTAAACTCAAGCGCCTGGTCCAAGTCATCATTAGTAGCTAGCAACAGCACCCAAGAGAGGTGCTTTCGCGTGTCCATATATTCACTAAATTATGGGATGATTGCAGAGATGCGAGGTATCCTTTCTGAGCCCTTCAGCTTGGCCTGATCTGTTAGTAAAATCCTTGTCTTTTGTTAAGCACCTTCTCAGTTCCAGTACATCGGAACCACAATTCCATGTAGTATTAATGATGACATCGTCATTGAGGTGCTAGATGTCAAGTGCCAAGATTCTATGTAGTGGCCCACTGGCGAAGGTGCTGGGTGGGGATATGGTGTAATTTCTCCTCCACCGTTTGCTTCAATTGCGCCTTATCGATCAACTACTTCGCTGACAAGTTCGGTCAAAAGGTGAATAGACAGTTAGCCGCTTAGATGCATGAACTTTGGTCCACATATTGAACTTTGAAAGGGCCTACGATGAAGTGTGTGCACCGAGGACAGAAGTTCCGTCCCAAGTGCTTGAGGGACCGATTGGGGGACTATTATACGAGGAAATGGAGAGCTCGGAGTGGACTGGAAGCAAGGGGCGAGGAGCCTCGGATTCTCTACGCTGAACAGAGATCACGAAGGGGCTCGAACTTCGGAGAAGAGATGAGGAAGAGTATGGTTGGATCGGCGAAGACCTGGCCTCCGACGAAACACAAACGGCACTCTCAATCACGTAGATATTCGACAAGAGATGACAGCCACCTAATCCCAGAAGGTGGTATTTGAGAGGATACCTAAGAGATATTTCAAGCGAAAAGGATAGAGGTAGATCTAGAAAGGAGGACAGGAGTGCGGAAAAAACAAATTTCATGTAGTGCGATGAGATTCTGCATCTATTTTTGGGTACATCTACCTTGAACTGCTTTAGGATGAGTCTCCTTGAGTCTCGCTGTGATAGTAACTACACACTTGACCATGACTATTCCATCATCTTCGCCGAACATGATGTCATACCTGTGGCAGATACGGTGACGGTGGTGATGGCCACGTCTGCAAACATTGAACCCATTCTCAGGCTGGATGTGGCATTCGCATCCAAACCCAAACGCGGTGGTGGCGTTGTACCCCAGTGACTTGGCTGGTTCGGACGTGGCCCTGGGTTCGAACTTGACCCGGAGCCCAAACTTGAACGGGGACTTGGACTTGGAGGGAGGTTGAGACACAAAGTGGGACTTGATGGCCTGAGGAGCGAGATACATTTGGCCAATCCACGGATAGGATGGTGGTTTGTGGCTGAGGATTAGGGAATCGAGACTGTCGTTTTTGGGGATATGTGACGAGAGCATATCTGAAACGGCATCGATGGCTGTGTACGCGTGAAGATCGAGGGGGTTGGTAATATGGTAAGCGTTTGTATCTTGAGTTGTGGGAGGGTCAGATATTGGGGTCTGAGGTTGATGAGATACAACTGCCTGGACTGCATATGGTCTTGTAAAGGATCCGAGTAAAGTACCAATGCAGAAAGTGAGGAGAAGGGGGACGAGGAAGCGGTGGGTGACATAGCCCCATCTATGTGCGGATATTGTGGGATTTCCCATTCTCATTAGCTCCCCGTCTGCCCGTCCCTGATCTTCAACAAGCTCTACGTCCATGCATCATTTGTCTACCACCCTTCACCACCTTTCCCCATTCTCCATCCCATCCAATCCCTGCTCATCCGAATCATCTTCGCGCCTGTGTATTGGATAATGTGTGCATTTAGTAGTCTTATATGCATGTAGAATAGTTATTCTATTGTGATGTTCTATGAAGGATGTAAGAAGGATGGAGGTGGACTACCTGTTCATGGTGTGAAGCCCACGCTAAGGCGATTTGCCACTTGTGTCATTGCCACCATGAGGAGTAGTAATAACACCTATTGGAACTTATCAGTGTAGCCATGCTGGCCTCCTATTGGCTGATTCCAACACTATGAACCGTCCCGGCACCACCCGCGGCGATGCGCCCAAACCGCGCATCGAGCTCCAGCAACTCGCGTTCCGTGCGGGGGAGGAAGGGCCCGACTTTCCGGACGAAGGCGCCCGCGTGAGCGGCTGCGCGGTCGAGGGCGTCGAGGGTGTCGCGCTGGCCCCGGTGTTGCGCCATCAGGAGCAGTGGGCACGACAGGGACCGACCCAGTGGAGGTCCATTGGGGCCGTGGAAGAGGCAGTAGGATAGGCGAAAGGTGAAGCGAAAAGGGTAGAGTATGACCCAAAGAAGAAGCCTTAGGGTTAGGGTTATTGTCCACGTGCTTAAAGAACTCCATCCAGTGTTCAGGACCTGCCACTTGGCGGATTTCCCAAAGACCTTGGCGAGCGGGGAGCTAGTGCTCCTCGGAGAAGTCCTCTGACAAACGTATCAGGTGGAAAACTGGCTTGCGTGATCACGATCTGTGACAGGCTGATTAATTCAATCAGGGCCTGGTGAGATTCTGGTCCATCACCGTTTCCAGGCCTAGTATTGCGCGCAGATGGGGTACCATTCGCTGGGAGCGCGAGCCAGTTCCCTTGACCGGATTTGGAGGCAGTAGAAGGCTTGATGGCTGCTGGTGCTGCGGTGGGAAGATATGGGTTGGAGTTACCAGGCAGGGGAAGGTGATGTTGTTTCTCCTGAATGGGAAATATTGTAGGGATCTGTGATGTCTAGACGGCGTTATCAATTACTGAGTTCAAGATGATGAGATAAGCAGTGACATGGTATGACTCGACTTACCCGAATGACGCCGAGGCTCATAACATGTAGAGATTGGTATCTGGATTTGTTCCACACTCAGACGTCCCCCAGAATTGGCGGGCCTACCGTCACCTCCTGCCGGCCAGTTTCCGGCTGTGTCCGTGGCGGTGTGGTGTTCATCCCGGGTATTGATATGGGTGGGTGTGTCCTGTGGGAATCTCCACCCGTGGTGAGAACATGACCCAAGAAGAAGCCAGGCGGTGCCGATAATCCAGGCAGTGACAGCCCAAATAATGTCCAGAACCCCTTTGTCGCCGTGCGCTGGCCGTCACTCGCTTTGTCTAGCCTCACCTGACACATGATCTGGCCACCTTGATCACCATCACCATGCGAATGGTGACAGCCAAGATCCAGGCAGGCATCGCGGCTGACCACATCCGCAAGGTTTGTTGCCTGGCTGCAGTTGTGTTGGGCCTCGGCGTCTGTACCTGGTGTACCGCAACAGCGCCCGTCGGCGTACTTCTCGCTTCTCGGGATAACCTGGTCTTGTTCGAGGTCGCATTGTCTGATAGGAAACGTCGTGAGACGGACAAAGAGACTGAGCCGCTATTGCATGACCAGACAGTTTTCAATTTTTGGTTGCTCCAGGAAAGGATGCGGTGCTGATTTTCCAGTCAACAGGCTCTGCCCCTGTGGTAGAGAACACGGTTGCAGGCCTCACTCATGGGCGAAGACTGTGAGGTCCACGGCCTTTCAGAGTCCCGGTCGGTAGACTTTGCTTTGGCTGCATAAGCAGCCAAGGATTTGGCCAATGCACAAAAGTATGCTTGGAGTATGTCGCTGTGGAGGAAGTTGAAAGTGGTAGAGGAAACCTCAGCCGAACGCGACGGCTACCGGCATCAAAAAGCTGCTGTAGCTGCATTTCTGGCCATGTTGAGCGTGTCGCACTCGGTAGACTTTGCGCTGGCGGCATAAGCTGCAAAGTGGAGTCCGAAGACCTTAGCGGCAGCTACCATGTTCGAGGTGAGCGGCGAGTCTCTCTCGTAGACAGTTGGTAAGACTTACCCGCAGACGTTAGCGGCCCAGGTGTAACATGCCGCCGATCCTCCATGCCCTGAAGGCATTGGGATGTGAGTCGCAAACTCGGGCGAAGGGTCAAAACCAGGCGTGGCGAACACCAGTAGCAGCAGCAGCGGTAGCTTTCGCCATGGCACGCCAATCGTACCAGGCTGCAGAGTTGTCAGGAAGGATTAAAGCCAGCCTAGAGACCGCTCTGGCAACGGGATGCTGATAGCGACTCACCTGAGACGGCATACAGCTAGAAACCGAGGACGACTGGAAGCCGAGAAGGAGGATGAGGTAACGGTCTTGGGGGTGGTGTATATATATAATACAACAGACAAACGAAAGCCAACTCCAAAAACCCAAGAGAAGAAGTTCCAGAGAAAGAAGAAAGAGCTAGACAGAGGGAAAGAGAAACAAAACGCCCCTCCCCTAAAGTTTAACACACGAGACGCAGGAGATGAAGAAGTAAAGCGGACCCCGAGCCCAAATGTATATCTTCTCAACGAGGGACGTCGACAGAGCGCACGTCCAATAAAAAGTACTGATGAGCCTACGACACGAGCGCGATGAAGGATCCCGCTCCTGCTTCGAAAAGAGATTTGACACAAACTTCCAGCAACGGATTCGCAATCCGAAACGAAGAGCCGACTTGATTGCTAGAGAGATTGGTGCGCGTAAGCGACCGCATCAAGGGGCAGAGTCTGGGGTGCTGACATGCGAGATGGCAAACAGACGCAGGTTGCCGAAAAATACGAGGTCAAATTCAAGGTTCGGATTTGAAAGGATCCCTGCTTCCGCGATTTGGAAGCTGGTTATGGTGTGAGTTGATTATGTGGGAACTGACTAATAATGCAACTGTGCCATATCAGCTCTCGTATGTGCTCGATTTGTCTGGGGGGAAAAGATCGGCCTGTATGCAAGTCTCCTCGGATAGTCCGTCCCCGTCGCTCATGATGCTTTCGACTGCGGGACCGCACCTCAGTACAAGTGGTAATGACATTCTTCATCCTGCCCTCACCGCCTTCAACCCCATACACTCGTCATACTTTTCCCCTAACAGCATCTTCCACTCATCATCTCCACAAACAGCCTGGATCAGATCATTCGCCTTGATCACCCTCTCCTTCCACAAATCGTGTCTCGCATCCGGCTCCTCGGACTTGATCAGATTCTTCGTAATCCGTATCGTAGACAGCATCTTCACGGCACTGTGTGACATGACGGTCATCTGCAGGTAGTCGGTGCCTTGAAATTGGGCGGCCACGTGCTCCGGTGCGTCGATGCCGCCTGTGACATCTGCCGTTCTCCGGTGTGGGTCTACTAGGAAAGCGTCTAGCTCAAGGCAGGTAGGACAGCCGTATGGCCTTGTAGAATTCGCACATCCGAGGGGCGGGCAGGTGAGGTCCACGGATAGCGGTGTCGGCTCTTTGCCTATGTAGCGGGTGATGAAGAGGGAGATGACTTGTTGGAACTGCCATTGGTAGATGCGCGTCATCAGCGGGATGAGATAGTCTTGCATTACCGCCAGTAGCTCCTTGAGATATGGTAGGAAGACGTATTGTAAGGTGGGGGCATCAGCTACGTTTGCGCCTAGCCACATGTACCGGAGAAGTGTATGTTCTTCGTTGTAAAGACCCACTGTAAGACAGCAACGCACTAAACGCGCCATGCGGTCTGCTTGCAACCTTTGCTGCTCTTGAGGCGTGGCATTGGCAAACGTTGAGTATCGGGATCCTTGGTAAAGAGACCAATTGTAAGCGCCTCGCACGCATAAGGCTGGGATTGAGGCGGAGAGTATCTCGGCAAGAGCATATCTGGCAGATCCCGCGTCCATGGTACCCTCAACAAGCTCATCGTAAAGAAAGAAAGCAAACTCGATGGCAAAGGCATGACTGGAGCTATGTCTCTTT
Source organism: Letharia columbiana (assembly GCF_014066305.1). Classification (NCBI taxonomy): domain Eukaryota; kingdom Fungi; phylum Ascomycota; class Lecanoromycetes; order Lecanorales; family Parmeliaceae; genus Letharia; species Letharia columbiana. The sequence continues at coordinate 223,033 of NW_023501107.1, read as the reverse complement.
GCGAAGGAAATGAACCTGCTAATTTCAGCCGTGCATTTACTGCAGGTTTGGTGTCAGCCCTTACCGATGCATGGTAATCTCCTTGGCGAATCTCTTGGCGACCAGGACGAGCATAGCCCCATCATTCTCCTCAACTCGGTCTATCTCATTCAATGCCTGCTCGATGTGGTCTGGAATCCATTTGTGGACATTCTTCATAATCTCTTGCGGCTCGTTCTGTTTCTCGCATCCCACACAAATGCTCTGTAAGATCATGTAGCGATCCTGAAAAGAGTTGATCTTCGTCAATGCTTGATTGAGACTGGACGTCCAGTCAGCGATAACGTTGGCAGCATTGACAAAAAATCTGACTGCTCACAAGCTCCGATACGAGACGAACTGGGCTAGCTCCATTGTGCTACCCAATTCTTCCCACATGTCCAAGGATAGCATACTTGGATTCAAAGTGACGGCCTTTTGGAAAAGGTCTGAGTCTCGAAGTCTGATAGAGGCGCGAAAAACGGCTTCTAGCATTGCAGATTGCTCTTTGTGTTCTCGAACAATTCCACGGCTCGAGCCAGTGGTAAGCCATGCGCCGATATTGTTCAACTGAGTCTTGCACGCCAATCCCAAGCCCCAACGCGCGTTTGGATCCGCCCCTGCTAGATCGGTTTCCGATGGCGGTAGGTCTGCTGATTGTGTTTTGATCCAGTCATGAAGCGCCTCAGGATCAGCGTTGGCCGTCAAGAACTTAAATCGGTAGCCTTCCGGCATGATCAACAACACCTGTAAGGTGTGAGACGAAATCTTGACGGGAGTAACGCAGATGAATGTGGGACGGACTTACCCAGTCCTGGAAGCTCTTCGCGGTATCTGTCTGGACGGATGGGGTTCCGTCGGTGGGACTGGGATAAGGGTTTTGACGTGCGATTCGTTGGTGGTATCTCTGCTTCAAAATGCCTTTCTGGAGAAGACTCTCCCTGCCCACAGCAACAGGCTTGTTGCCAAGTAGTCCCCCACTGAGATCACGTATCTCGTGAAGACTGATAGCCATCTTCAACTCGAAGGCATCGTCAGGATCCGCGTTGACTGCACTCGTCATCTTCGCCAGGTGAAGGCAAACACCCCGTTGCAAGCATTGTTGCTCAAGGAGGCGTGTCTTGATTTTGTCAATAGTCTCTAAGTCGTGGTAATCGAGCGACCGGCCTTCGTACTGCTCACTGCGATCGCCCAGAAGGTAGATTAGATGACTGTGAGTTCGATCTTTCCGCCATATCTCGAGCCACTGTGAAAGAAGCCCATCGAAGTAGGAAGAGCGCTCTGTTTGGGGTTCTTTGATATCATCTAGAAATTTTCGTAGCAATGCCTTAATGCTTTCCATATCGGATGCTTGATGATTCTTTGGCCTATAGCCAATAGCTGCTTGCGCGACCTTAGTGATATCAATGTTGGCATCAAATGCATTTGTTGTCTGTGCTCCATCGATAGCATCTCTGATGTCCATCGCACCTGCTTGGTAGCTCATGGCGTGCAGATTAGTGAGGTCGGCGAATACCGGAAGCTGCAATTCTTCTTGTGGTTTGGACCCCCACTCTTGCAGCGTGGCTGGTTCCTCCCCTGGAAGTTTCGACTGTTTCATGAGTTCAGTTATCTATGTCTGTTATCTGCTAGGATACCTTGGGTACATTAGTGTGGACATGGTAGCTGAATTTGAAGGGGAAAGGAGAGAAAAATTGAGCCTGGTTGGTCCAGGTCAAAGAGACAAAACATGAGAAGTTGATCGGTGTTTGCGGTAGGACGACTTATCGCGAAGAGACACAGGGCGCTTAGCGCGATCTGAGTTGGCGCTGCAAGTCACTCAAATGCGCTGTATGTTGTGAATTTGCATTAGTAATCGTTAATCAAGCTTTCAAGTGCTCCTCTCATGAATTAGTGAACTACGTATTTTCTTTCTTCTTCTTCTTCTTCTTCTTCTACTGGACAAGATGATTCGGATTGATGAGCATGCATTGATAGAGGCTTTTTCCAGCCGATGTCTTTTTTTGTGCCAATTTGTGCCAAGGGTAAAGAATCATTATGAGTGGAGGACTGAGAAAGCTAAAGTATTTCCTATAGGACCGCACCCGGATCGGCTTCTCGTTCCGTCCCGGCTGCCGTACAACTAGGCGTTCTCCAAGTCTCTTTACACTACTTGTACCTTACCTTGACCATGTGACACGAGAATCACCAATCACCATCACATTGCTGGTTGCGTCAGCAATCACAACTGAGTTGAGCTTAAGGCGGTACACCGGCACGAGAGGAAGCACAAAATGCCTGTTGATGGAAGATTTCTGTACAGATGTGGCTACTGCTGACTGACATCTACCTCTGCAGCCCCAGTTGCACCCCCATATCCCCCAGCGTCTCTACCGCAGCTTCACCCCCAAATTGCTCTACAGCTATCCTCCTCATTCACTTCGGATGTTCACCACCTTCAGCCCTTTATTCACAAATACTGGCTTCCGAAAACCCTAAGGCACAGCTCTCTACCACAACCCTGAAGTACGTCTTCTACTCCTGACTGAAACACCTTCAGGACAAGATCATCAACGTGCGGCTACAAAGTTTATTCTGAAGCAAGATATGATGGGTCAGTCCTAAGGAGAGCTAAGGGTGGAGGAAAGAGGTGTTACTGGAACTCTACAAGGGACATTCAGCATGAACATGCCATATGTCGTGAGAGTCATTTATGAAGCTTGCAGGGTCTCAATGCGCTTACAGAATCCTGGGCAGTAATCTGTGTCATTGGCTCGATTCAAGATGGAGAGATGTCTACAAAATGGCCAGAGCATGGGTGGAATATTGCCGGTCACACAACACTGGCCTAAGGTTGACCTCTGTTAGAAGAGCGGAAATGAAGCGTGAGTAGGTTTTCAGAGTTACTCTACATCAGTTCGACAAAGTGCATAAGGTCCTGCCAGTTGCACCCTTCATCAGGCTATAGTTACAGCCTCTAAATAGTAAAGTCAGCGATCGTGAGAAGCACACAGATCTATGTGAGCTACAAGCAGACTATTCAGGGAACAGGCAGCGAAGAAACAAAGGACAGTAGCAATCATAGGCGGGAAGACAAGGGGAGCACCAGACATGTCCAACACAGTCTGCCTTCAGACAGTGGTTGTGAAGCGAGAGGCACTCCGCTATCAACACCAAGTCATAGTCATAGCCAGAGCGGAAATCACTTAAGGGTGCAAAACATCCAACAGGAAGAGTACCCCTCCATTCAGAAAGTCACTAGGCTGGACCAGTTTGTTGCCACGTATCGCAACACAAATACTCTTTCTTTTCACAATCACTGTCTCAGACAAAGCAGTGTAGAATTTCAACCTCATGTCTTCGTGAAACAACTAAACAGTCATGAACTTGTCTAACAAGATCGCTAAATAGGGTCTCCCACCTACCCTGAGCTGTCCTGAGAAAGTTCTTTCTTTCTCTTGAGCACCTGACGCCACCCTACCTCATCGGATATGCCGTGACACCTTAATTCTGGAGCAAGAGATTTCCAGTGACCTTTTCATCCACGCTGAACACAGCCTACACGCAAGAAGACCATCATTCAAAATACCTATCGAGGTCGCATCGCCACCGACTGTACCACTATGGTGGAGAGTCAATACTCACCGGTCAATCTGTGGCCTCCACGGCTCCTACAAGGTACTGTTGTTATGCCTTGGGATCTTGACAGATACCACGGCAAGAATGCAAAGCTGCCAGGAATGATCATGTTCTGGGGAACAGAGACCAGACCAAACCCATCTTTGCCTTCACGCCTCTTTACAATATCTCTAGACATCCTTGAACACCTCCTTGACCAATTGACAAAGCGAGATGCTTTCCGACTTTCGCAAACATGCAAAACTTTCATGCGGCATCCTGTTGTCTTGAAAGCAATATTCCACGAGCCAATCAGCATTGCAGAGATCGAATCGTGGTATCGAAGATTGCCCAGTGGTGGAATGAATGCCAAAATGATGATGGGTCCTCCGGTTACATGGGGTATCAATGCATCTACAGGCCCGCTGGTGCGCCGCCTGGCAGTACCAGAATGGATCTCTGAGCAGGACATACACTACCTAACCGCTCACTGTCCTAACCTGCATGCCCTCGACTTCACGGAGACCTTCGAATCTGTATCTCATACAGTGGGACAGGACGAGGACGAGGACGAGGACGAGGACGAGGACGAGGACGAGGAAGAAGAAGACATCGACTTTTGGCCTCCAGTGCTCGACCGCTGTCCTACCCTATTCAGAAATCTCAGATCAGTTCATCTCCCTTATGGCTGCTGGAAGACGGTGTATAGCCGTCCGGATAGCTACCAGCAAACACATTCAGCGTGCCTGCCTAAATTGTTGCATCTGGCTGAGCATCTCCAGAGTCTAGAGCTTACCTGCCAACAAGAGCCGACACTAGATCCATCTCCAGAAACCCGCCGGAATGCGTCAGCCCAGCTTGTTGCTGAGATCTTAGATAATGTTAGCCGAGAACTTACCTCCCTTGCTTTATACGAGTCGGAGTCCACCATTGAGAACCTCGACAGCTTCTTGCGGTCGCTAGCGATCTTTCCCAAATTGCGAACCATCAAGCTTTCCCTCCACCGCGATCTTGACATGTATCAGAGGGATTCGCAACCCAAGTATGGCTTCGATCTTATCATAGCTCCCATTTTGTCCAGCCAAACCGAAGACTACAAGCACGACACAGCGTCCGTTCTACAATATCTTTCGGCTGTCAGGAAGATTAATGATCGAGGAAGATTCTCGCTCGTGTCTAGTGACCGTGGAGAGACTTATCATTCGACGCTCAGTGATTACTATGGTCTTTGCCACACAGAGGTAGTGCATGGACCCCGCGATGACCTTTGGACTCCAGTCTGGACTTGGAACGACCGCTTGGATTGGGCCGAAGGCCATAATCATCCTTCAGTCGAAGTCGTAGATATCGGGAAATGTCGTGCACTCTTCGAGGAACTCACCAAAGCACGGATTCCCGTCTCCGTTGAGCTTGAGCCGCTTAGCGCTTCTTCTCTCTTTGCCGGTCCCTGGGATGAAGGTGTTTCGCATCAACGCTACGGTGGAAGTGATGATGTCGAAAATGTGTTGGATGGATATTTCCAACCTCTGCCAAGCAATGGAGCGATCGTTCCAGTAACTCGCGATCTTGCACGACATCCCAAACAGCATTTCGTGCAGTGGAGAGTCTTGACTACGATCCCGTCGAAGAACCCTTGGCGGTATTACGGCATGCCCACAAAAATTGACGACCAAAATTTCCGGACGGTCTCCGTCGATCTTGCCGCAGCTGAATACAAGCTCGGCTACGGTGACTACAAAGACAAGAAGCAAGCTGAGAACACAGCCAAAAGCGATGCAGAACCTTATATCAGACGAGCCGCCTCTAACACAGCCCACGCCAAGACTGAAATTCCTGATCCTGTCTGGCGATTGAACGAGATCGGAGACCTGGTAGATGACCTTCGCTTAATTTGGCACCGGAATTTTGCCTATGTTTACACCAGAATGTTCGCCGAGTCCTGCCACCCAAACCCTGACTGGGACGAATGGTCTATGCTCATGCACAAGTGTAAAGTGCACTTGAGGGGCCGACTATGGCGAGAGGCAGAATACACCGCCCTTCTTCTCCGACGTATCCCGGTCGACTTTCCACGCCTGACTCGACTTGCCCTTTACATGCCCACAGCCCTCTACCCGGGTCACGATCAGACCTTCATCAATCGTGCGCTCCCTGGTACAGGCTGGACCGTCAAGCATTACGGCCCAGTGGGTGAAGATCCGCCGATTCCGTTTCTGAACGAGGCTTGCTTGAAGCTTGCGGACGATATCTGTCCGTTCACCCGCCGTATATTCACCAGACCAACACCAACCGATGATCCCTCCGCGGTCATTGTCCATGATGACGAGTGGCATCGGACCATGCGGCCGCTGTTCGATCTTGATGGCGAGTATAAGAGCATGGACCAACTTCTCACAGAACCTCTCCGGGAAAACTACACAAAGGAGGAGGACTAGCGGAGGATGTGGGAAACGCCCAGATAGTAGATAGAGGCTTAGATGCAGGCAGGAGAATTCGTGCAGCCATGGCATACCTTTCTATGCTTTACGATGCCAAACACCCATGATTGAAGTACCTTTTCATCCAATAGTTCTTCTTCACCGGCCCTCTCCCAAGCTTTGCACCATGTGACACAATGACACCCCCAAAGACCACCCCCAAGCGCAAATAAGGCGGAATTGTGGATAAGACATGTTGTGTCTGTAGCCAGACTCCTCTTTTCAATCTTCTAAAATCATCACGCCAACGAGGGTATGCTTACACGGTACCGATGCAACGGCCAAGTCACGTAGCCTTTCTTACAGCACATTTCTTTCCATGGATGTTTCGATCGTCTATCCTGTCGCACGTGCTGAACCAATAGGTAGAACCAAATGAGTTCTGCGAGGTAACGACCGAGCCCGCTTGGTAGCCTGGGAAGTCCCCAGTCCGTCATGCACCGGCAAAAGTGTCTCATCTTGTCGCAGCCTTGTTGACTTGATCCATGGCTTCCTTTCTACCTACCGCTACGTTCTCCCATTGGAGCCGGATCTCGAACAGCGCATACATACGCGCTTCACGCTTGTGATGCATCGTTGCATCTTTCCCTTCGCCGCCGCAAACCCACTTGCTCCGCTCGTTTCACTCATTTTTGATCAAAGTGACTGATGAATCCATCTTCGCGGCCCGAGAAAGGCGCATCTGACTATTATAAGACAATAGCCAGAAATAGCCAGCATAATTTACTCAAGACACAATCTATGTGTTGATCTCATGGAAGAAGACTTATTGCGATTGCTTATTCGTTTCACCGAAAGCACTCGCTGTCGCTGTAATCGATGAAGTACGCGCGTTCAATCCGCGGGTGTCTCTTTCATAGTCTTTCGTGAGGAACAATAGTACCGCTGTCTATCCCGATGAATTATCAGACTGCCATTCCATTCTCCACCCAACTGCGCCTGGTTGCCACACTCCCCAAGAACCACGCCAAGTGCCAGTAGTACATGTGTCCATATACGTCTTCTTTCACCAACACGCACCTTCAGCAGGCTTCCAAATCGGCCTCGCCGCAGCAGTGTTCGTCTTCATCCACGGCGTTGCTGAAGTCAGATCCCTTAGCGTACGTACGCGCTCAGATCCCCCCTTGCTCCTGTCATTTGCCCTCACTCACGTCGATCGCGTCATATCCCAACACCAAAAACATCCATCTACTCCCCATGCTGATTCCCCTCACATTCGCCGCCATCCCGATCGTAGCGGTCTGTATCGGACTCGCGGCCGCAGTACTGGAACCCGTCTGCCTCGCCACGCTCGCGCTCGCACTCGCACTCGACCTCACATCCCCTACACTTATACACGCCCCCGCCGCTCCCAACCCTGTCACACTCGGACTCGCACTCGTCACCGTCTGCGTTGCCACAAACGCATCACATTGACTCAGTAACCCATCAAACACCCCCAGTGCCCACGTCGTAGTCCTATTAGCACCACCGCCCCACTGCCCATAGCAAAGACAGCTCGCTTGCCGACTGACAGCTTGATCCGTAAAGTTGAACCCGCCATTACCATTACTGCCACAGGTACTGTGATGGTGTAAGTGCTGGAGTCAGAGGAGGAAGTCAGGATGAGGGAGACGAGGATTTCGATGGCGTCGAACACGTCGTGGATCCGCTCGATTATCTCCGCGGCTCGGTTTGCGTTTTGGTCAGAGTCGCTGCCGCCAGAAGAGTCGGTTGTTTCGCCAGGTACGTCGTCCCGCTCGGGCACAAGGAACCGCAGCCGGAATCGTTGTCGTCGCTCTGGAGAGTCTTAGCCGGATACATCACCTCCTTCTCTAGCTCAGCCTGCATCGCCGCCGGCGTCGCCGGCGTCGGAGACCGCGTGTGGGACAAAAGGGGCGATGGACAGTGTGACGCGAAGGAACAGGAACAGGGTGAGAAGGAGGCGCATGTTGGAAACGTGAGACGAAATGCGGTGTTTCTTTCTTCTTATTGTTCTTTTTCACCTCACCAGTTGTGATTGTTATTATCGCAGTAGAGATTGATGAACTAGGAAAATTGAATAATATCAGACACGCAATTCAAACACCAACGAACGGTACTATATAGCCCAAGGTCGAGAATAATCTGCGCGAAGCAGAGAATGGATAAGAATTTTATAGAGGTCATGCTGATGCAAATATATATGCCAAAGAATCTCGGCCGCTGTCTTTCATTTCAGCTCTTAGGCTGTGTCGGGAGGATGATGTCAGAATATCAGGTAGGTAGAATAAGTAGTGTGAGACATGAATATATCTCGGACCCCGGGCCAGTATTTGACCCCCACAAAATAGGTGTTGTTCCAACAGGTGGCTGGGAGGAGGCTGGGAACCTTATTTTGACAGATGATTCGTGGATCTACAGCGGTATCAGTCTGTGGGTAGAAGATTTCTGATCCTGGCGACACTGCGTCGCTGCAACTCTTCGGGAGACTTTGCTTGATTCATCGCTATGGAAATGCTAAGATTTCGAATATCGCAGATGAGGCCTTCAGAGCGGAGAGTGTGACAGGTAAAGATGAGAAGCATTGTCCAGAGAGGACTCCTTCTTGTGCGGATATGACATGTCCTACCCAAATAAAAAAAAAAAATAATAAAACAAACAAAAATAATAAAAAAAAAAAATAAAAAAAAATATAAAAAATATATTCTTTTAGTCTTTTTTCTAATTTTAAATAATATGGGAAAAAAAATTATAAGCAAATGAAATGAACTGAGGCGGGTTTGCAGTCTTGGGGTGCGGCAAATGAAATGAACTGAGGCGGGTTTTTGAAGTCGAATAGTTCTCTAATGGTCCAGCGTGCGCTCATAATTTTGCTGGAGAATTTCATTGTTAGTGTCGAGTTCACTTGCAGACTCTCGGTGCAATTTATTCCTCGCACCCTTTCTTCGTGCCTTGCAGGCCCCTGACCTTCTGCTCTCGTGTCTCCCAGTCTCACCAGACGTATTGTTTTTCACAAGAGACACACCGTCGGTGTACACGTCTACGAAGTGCGCATTAAAGAAAGAAGAAGAATAATAATAGAGAATTAACGGTCCAAGCCTTGCGGCTTGTGGAGTCTGACAGATAGCGACTACAACATCTGCACCGCTTCAGCCCGAATCCGCAGATGCGGTCTATAGCACTTGCGACAAAATATCTCCCGAAAAGTCTACTGGATAGAGAGTGCAAGGCGGAGCATTCAATCTGGGCCGAGAAGCCGACGGCATTATGCACGAGTACCCAATCTCACCCTTCAGCCTTGTCCTGTCAACATCAGACTTCATCTTCAAGCGTACCGAATAGTTGCTCGAATATGCCCCCCAGTCTGACTAGGGCGGTGCTGATTTTCGCCACACTAAACAGCACAGAAAATGGAACACTTTGGTACATTCATGGTACTAACGATGGCAGGTAGCAAGTGCTACAGTCTAGTCATGCAGTGCACTAGCGTATGGAGCCGGGCTGAGTGCATGCGTGCTGACAAAGATCGTCCGTGGGAATCTATAATACCGTTGATGTTTCCGCACGGTACCAGGCGCTTGAACCCAGCCTGAATAGAGCTCTGCAAGCACTCAAGTTCCCTCCACCTTCTCCACTTCCGCGTAAAGCAGATACGTTTATACTCTTGGCCTATGAAGCCCCCCTGAAACTGCAGAGATGTGAAAAGCGGCTGCGTACCAATTATGGCAGAACCCCTATCTACCGTCGCGAGTGGTATAGCTGTACTGAGCATCGCTGTCCAGCTGGCCGAAAGCGTCAAAACGCTCTGCGATTTCTGGACCTCCATCAAAGAAGCCCCGGAAGATATCCAGGCGATTTCCACCGACTTGGACCTCCTGTCGAGCGTTCTCACCCGCATCGCCTACGAGACGCAACACGTTGAGCCCGACGCAACCTTGGTGGCCACCCTGAATGGTTGCTGGATCAAGGTCAAAATACTCACTACACTCCTCAATGAGATAGAACCGGGCTTTGCTTCAACGAGATCAAGGGTCCGCAAATGGACTGCTTTTAGGGCCGTCTTGAAACATGGACAGTTGATGAAATTTCAGGCAGCCTTGGAGAGGCTGAAAGGCACATTGTTGCTGGTGCAACAATATCAGTACAGGTAAGACTTGATGGAGCTCATGTGCATGTAACCATCGCATCCGTGCTCCAAAGTGTGAATTCGATGCTAACCACGCCAAATATCTCCTAGTCGCTTGAGTCGAAACCGTCATATCTCCCTAGAACGGAGCTTGATGAACATTACTCAAAGTGTTTCCAGCTTGAGTATACAGCAGCAATCAGAAACAGCCGGAAGACTCCCAAGCGCGGTCTCGGACGTTCATGCCAATTCTGCTGGATTTTGTGCTGAAGAATGGGATGCCGCAAAGTCTTTTGCGGCAGATTCACAACCTACTCAAAACGACCCTTCTATTTCGGGTGAATTTTGGCGAAGACAGGCATTGGTCAAACGCACTTTGAGAATGGAGAACTCCATCATGGAATACTTCCTAGGCACCGTCCGAGCAGAGTCAAATGTGACACTACAGATACCAAGAGAAAGGCATGGTCTGACGCCTTACGAACGAGATCAATGCGAGCATGAGACCTCATATACCATCTATCCGGCTACATGGTTGGTTCGTATGGGAGTTCATTATGGCCTCCGTCTCAAGTTTCTCTCCTCCTCTACTCAGGGGTGGCAAACCACGCTGAAGGCCTTTTGCCCGGTACCTGACGACGCTGTGATCTTTGAATTCTGCAGACAGGGGAATTTACCTGCGGTCAGGAGTTTGTTGTCAGCAGGTCATGCTTCAGTCAGAGACACTGATTCTCGAGGATACACACCTCTTCATGTGAGTCTTTCGCTTGAAACTAAAGCTGAATTACAACCGGGCGTTCTCAAAATAAGCAGCGTCTAACGTATGCATCAAGTTTGCTGCACAGAACTACCACCCAGAGCTTTGCAAAGTCCTTAAGAGTGCTGGAGCAGACGGAAGTACGCTCACGCACAATGCAGAGTAAGTAAGCCTAGTCTACCCCAAGAGAGCGATTACCACTGACTTAACACTCAGGACCCCAATGGTACTCGCAGTAGACAAATCACGCGATACCACCTACGCCACGCTATCAGAAATTTTTGACACTCTTCGCCTTTTCACCGATTCGATGGACTTTTTGGACGAATATGGCGATGGCTGGAAAGTCTTAGAAAATCTTTGTGAATATGCCACGGAAAAACTTGGAGAGCGTGACGCCAAAGAGTCTCTTCTGCTTTGGATGCTAAGGCAGTCGAGCTTTGAACTGAAGACATACTTCATTAGAAGCCGATTCGCATATATGTTAAACTGGACTCTATGTTTTTCTGAGCTAGAAGAAGCGTCTGACTTGCTTCTGAACCTGGGTGATGCAGAAACTATCAATGCAGGCATTCAGTTTAGAGATGGATATACCATACTTCACGACTTTGTAGCACATGCTTACTCGTATCCAGTGAGCACAGTGCTTGCAAAAGGCCCAGATCTCCATCGGCGGGGCTTCAACTACCGTTACACGCCGCAGGAAGAGTCGCCAACATCTCTTGCAATGTACTCGTCGTGGGCATTTACGGAATGGCTGCGTGGATTAGTCACTATTCAGGTGAATCTTGAGGAATTCATAGATCAAGAATTAGAGAGGAACCCTTTGGTGCACACTGGCTGGGAGAAGGAGACTCTACATGACTTGTTCGCATATCATCATCGACGTGACCTCGACGTTGAAGGCTATCCTTGCAGCGATTGCACCAAACGTATTTTCGGAGTCTCAGTACAGCCTCATTGGCGACATATGCTTGAAAGGATCAAGCAAAGAATAGACCCTGATGATCCGGGCCAGACTGACTCACAAGAGGGTGAAAAGGAAAACACAGACGTCAGGAAAATCGCAGAAACCGCAAGTAGCTCGGATGATCCGACTCATGAGCCTGATACGACTGGGAACGTCTTGCTTGTTGATTCCAATGAGCTTTTCTCGGAATCGGACTCGAAATCGGAATCGGAACTGGAAGAAGATGTCCACGGGTACCCAGCGATGGTACCAATTCGATCGGACTGCGTGTATGCCCCCAACGAAGTGATATGCGTTGACTGTTGGCTTCACTATAGGAGGACTGGGACTCGCAGGCCGCCACTCCCCTGGAAACGGCGTTTCGCGATAGACACTGACGATGATGCCTCGTCGGACGAGTACTCGTCTTCTGGAGATGAGTCATCAGAGGATGAATTCTCTCCTTACCACATCCACTCATAGACATCATATAGGTTAGGGAGAGTGTGCTTCTTGGATGCAGGTGGATAATACAATGGATACACTAGGCAAATTGTTAAGAGGAGCAGGGTGTTCCAGCAAATTCAGCAAGTAGTCTTTATATAGGATGCGGAGGTAAGGTCATACTGGGAGTGAGCAACCACAAGTCATGATAGCATCCGACAGCCGAGAGGCTACCCATCTCACTCAGCCTGACGCTTTGTTCTCTTCTTGACCGACTCATCCCGTTGATTCAATTTTCCTCATATTCGCAAGCCATGTTGGTGCATGAAACAATAGATCCCATGCTACAAAGACGTTCCCGCGTTGGCTAATCGAAAAATTGAAATAGCGGACACTCTTCCTCCTCCTCAAACTTAACCCCCTCCCTTCCTTCAATTCGCACACGCAGCACCCATTCCAAGTCTTACTGTTCTGTGGACCTCTACAATATCCATTCAGGTTCCCTAATCCAAAAACCGCTGTAGACAGAGCTCACTTCGCATCTGCATTTTCACACTCGTGCTCTGCGTCCGGACGGCAATCCATCTCAACGTCCCCGCACACGGAGAAATTCAGAACTCTAAGGACGCTGCAATGAGGACGGCTTCGCCCATTGATTCTTCCGGCAGTACTGGCTTCCCCAAGGGAGTGGAACTCTCGCACTATCAACTCATCGCATCCATTCTACAGTCTCTGCCAGCAACGCAGTCCTGCCACACGGAACTCTAAACCATGAAGGTGCATCGGCACCTCTCTGCCACATGTCGATATCGCAAGCGGTCTAACAATCTAGAGCATGTATCAACCACCCTTTCCAGAATCTGCCCATCTTCATAGCGAATAACAGTGATTTCTTCGTCGGTGGTCAGGAACATCTCGGATCTCAAAGTCACAAGTCTTCTCATCATCCCAAGCTTCCTCGTCGCAATGAACAGGAGACCTGAGATGAGGGAGAGGCTTGAAGAGATCTCCTCCCTCAGATTCGTGGTGCTAATTGGCTCCCCCATCGACTATGGACAGTGCACCGAGTTCACCGAAATGTGGAGTAAGAAGCTTGGAAAGACTTTGGTTGCTTCTCAAAGCTATGGAATGACGGAGTACGCTTGCCCCACCCCAATCCCAAGCCGAGCTAACATTCCCAAGGCTCGGAGGCGGAGTAGCCATCCGGAGCATAGACAACAAGAACGGCGAAATGTTGCTGATTTCTAATATCGAAGCTAAGGTTGTCAACACCAACGGAGAAGAGGAGGTCCCCCGTGGAACCGACGGGGGAGCCATGTATCCGCGGTCCGAATGTTGCCAAGGGCTACTGGCGAAACCCCAAAGCGATCGAAAAGCCATTCGCGAGGGATGGATGGCCGAGGACCGGGGATGTTGCCACGGTTGACGGGTCTGGGGATCTGAGCGTCGTCGCGCGAGTACAAGTGAGTCTGCTTTTTGCCCAGCATGCGATGGCATACTTACTTACCTATTCACTCACTTGTTTACTTACTTACTTACTTACTTACTTACTTACTTACTTACTTACTTACTTACTTACTTACTTACTCACTCACTCACTTAGCTCCCTACCTCTTCACCTACACACATACCCTCCCTCCCTCACAGGCCTCGCTATCATGTCCCGCCTCTGCAATCTTCCATACATACCCCCCTTCTTCCTAATAACCCTTCTACATCCCACTCACTCTCCTTCTTCCTCCCATCCGCGACGGGAGCCTCTACAATCCATCTACCTATCTACTAATATATTTTGAGCGGCATCACGCGCTGGCCTTAGGCGGGAGGTGAGAGAATGAACGAGTGAATGGATGAAGCAGAGAGAGAGAGAGAGAGAGTTCTTTGCTCGAGGGAGACGCCTTAAAGAGAGAGCAAGAAAGAACCCGCTGATTGATTGGGGTCGCGGGGTTTCATACCATGTGTAGTTGTGTTACGACTTTGCCCGATATTGATCGGATCGGATTCAGTTCAGTCTATCAACTGTCTGTCTGTCTGTCCGTGCTAATCGGACACTTGGCACAGTGTGCAGTTGCGAAATGAGTCAGGGTTTGAGACAGAGGGGGAGGTGAGCAAGAAGCCTGAGGCCGGACGACGGTGGGCGTGGGAAGCCATTCCGCTTGCGAAACGATGGAGATGTTTTCAGCCTTTACATTGCTTCTGCATCAAACCGGCTAGAGGAGCAAAAAAAGGAAACACAACACCACCGACAGTCTCAACTACCCCAGCAACTCCACCCCCAATCCATTCCTCCATCCTTCCTCAATGGCTCACGATCCGGAATCTAATACTACTAACTACTCACGCCCACCGATGCGGTGAGATGCAGACCGTCCACTTCCGCAACGGGGCGGCTCCGTGTTGGAATAGCGGCGGGTTCGTCCCAGTCGTGCTACAGGACGGAATTCCTGACCTGAAGAGAAGACGGCCCCGGCGACAACTTCGGCCTCGTACGACGCGCGAGAACAGATTTGCCCTTTCTCGCAGTATTCATTCAAGAGCGCGGTCTTAGTAAGCGGCGTCGTGTATAGCGTTATCAAGACCTTACCCGCGCTCTGTCGAAAATATCTTGGTCGGTGTTATGGAAAGAAAGAAAGAAAGATGCAACAAAGAGGAGGAAACAGTCGATATCGTGTAGACTCGTATATTGCTTACGACAAGTCATCGGATGCGCAGCGGCCCCCGGCCAAAAGTCACACCCCCTGCTTGTTGTCCCCATCCAACACTCGGCCATTGAGAAAGCCTCTCGGACCAGATGACCGCATCCTCAGGCGAGCCGAACGAAAAAGGAGCTCGCCGTTCTCGTTCCACGCTGCGTGTGTCAACGAAATCGCTGCCTTCTCGCCGAAAAAATCGTCGTCGGCCACCACCGCCACGTCTCCGGCCCGCTCGCGGTCCGGTATAGCATGAGCGGTCTGTATCGTCGCTCGTCAACGTATTTGCCTCCGAGAGGGATATTGCATGCATACTCGCTTAGGACGAAAGCACACACTCGGGCCGGATTGAAAGTTGACCTGGCCGTGCGGTTCAGCGACTACTTTTCGTGCAGCGATATCCGCCGGGAATGTCAGGGTTGCGCGACAGCCGGTGATAGGAAGGGGCTGCAATGCTGCTTTTTGCTGGGCCAAGTAGGTGTTCGCGGACATTGCACCGGCGAGCGGATTACCAGTGGCACTGGAGTCGCCTTCGAAGCTGGCTGTGACTGTGGAACCCTCCTTATCGCTGGGTATATGGGAAATAGCATTGACCTTTGTGCCACGCTAAAGCATGCGTCGTCGGTAAGCGCAGTGTCTTCGGAAAAACATCAAGTGCCTAGTCTCGATGAGTCGCTGACCTGCACCAACCTTTCTACCAACAGAGCTCTGAACGCCGACCTTTTCAACCGATGCACATCAGGCATCGACATTCTAACGTTCGACAGCCGCTCCGCCATTGAAGAATGCGTTTCATGTCCTTCCGGCTGGTTGTCCGCATCTCAGGGTCAAATGCCGCCATATGTGTTCAAACGGCACGGAGGGTTCGAGAAGAATATCCTCGAGGCGGCCGGGCGTGTGGCCAAAGACCGGTCGCGCGAGCGCTGATCACAGGAGGCGGCTCGTTCGAAGACGGTGCGTTTGAAGGTATGAGCAAGGATCGTGGAAGAAATCGCAACGGTAGCGAGATACCGTTTTGAGTCTTTGCGCTCGCTACCAGCGGTCCTACAGAACGAATGTGGCTTTCACCATAACAACCAACTCGTAGCAAAGCTTGAGGCCGTCGAGGAAGGTTACACACCAGCTGCGATGACTGGGATGTTGGAACCGGTCTCAGGTTTCCGAATCGGCCTCGGTTGGCGAAGAACCTGGCATGAAGAAAAAAAAATCCATCTTGTTGTCTTCTTCTCTTTATTTCCCTCCTTTCTCTTTCCCGTAACAATCCATCCACGCCAAAAGAAGAGAGAATCCCAGCAATGCAAAAGCGGCAGTAATAGATAGACTTATACACATCACCGACCCTTTCTTCAACGAATAACAAAAGATCCAGAGATCGAGCCCGGCGTAAAAGAGAACGGTGGTGGTGCGTATGCCCCAACGATGATAATCAGGATGCTTGGAATTGGAGCGCGATCATACTTGTACCAACCAACTACCATCTAGGCCTCCTGGCTCGGCATGCTCTACATACACGGTTGGTCCTAAAATAAGCGTACATATCCGAAATCTCGTTCAATCAATCAATCAATCAATTTACCCCCTTCCCCCCCCCCTCCAACCCATCCCTCCAATTCCAAAAAAATAATCAACCCCACACCTCCAACTCATCCCCTCCCTTCCCTTTCCCCTCCCCCCTCCCTCCTTCCCTCCCTCCCCCCTTCCCATCCATCCACCACCGACTCATGAATGAATGAATATTTCCGAGGGCCTGAGCACCTTCCCCCCACCCCCTTCCTCCTCCTCCAAACTGACCTCAACGAGTGCGATGTGCACGAGACGTAGAACCGAACCGAGGTGCAGTCCGTAGGTAGGGAGGGGCTGGGTAGGAAGAAGAAGAAGAAGAAGAAGAAGACGAAGAAGAAGAAGAAGAAGAAGAAGAAGAAGAAGAAGAAGAAGAAGACGAAGAAGAAGTAAAAGAGAAGAAAAAACGAAGAAGAAGAAGACGTAGAAAACGCAGAAGACGCAGAAAAAGGAGACGAAGAAAAAAGAAGGAAAAAGAAGAAGAAGAAGAAGAAGAAGAAGAAGAAGAAGAAGAAAAGAAGAAAAGAAGAAAAGAAGTAAAAGAAGAAAGAAGAAGAAGAAGAAGAAGAAGAAGAAGAAGAAGAAGAAGAAGAAAGAAGCAGAAGAAGAAGACGAAGAAGAAGAAGAAGACGAAGAAGAAGAAGCAGAAGAAGAAAGAGACGAAGAAAAGACGAAGAAAAATCGAAGGAAAAACGAAGAAGAAAAAAGAGAAAAAAGAAGAAAAAAAACGAAGAAGAAAACGAAGAAGAAGAAGACTATATTGCAGAAAATGGAGGCGAGCGAGAATACCGATGCGGATGCGGATGCGGATGCGGATGGTTTGGGAAGAGGAAGGGAATTCGTGTGAGATGTAATGCCGTTCGAGTGGTGTGCCGCGTTCGAGTGGTGCCGGGTGCGTGAGCGAGTGAGCGGGGTGGGTGAGTGCGCGGAGGAGGGAGGATGGTATGGAAGCTGGCGAAGGTGGGAGGATGGGAGGATGGGAGGGAGGTGGAGGAGGGAGGAGGGAGGAGAGAAGGGGGGAGGGTGAAGGGAGGGAGAGAGAGAGGGAGGAGGGTGAGTGGGGATGGGAGGATGGGATGTGGAGGGAGGATGGAGGACGGTATGTGGGAGAATGGGATGAGGGAGCTGGCCAAGGTGGGAGGATGGGAAGGAGGATGGGATGTAAGAGCTGGCGAAGGTGGGAGGATGGGAGGAGAGAGCTGGCCAAGGTGGGAGGATGGGAGGATGGTATATAAGAGGATGGGATGTGGGAGCTGGCGAAGGTGGGAGGATGGGAGGATGGGAGGAGGGAGGATGGCGAAGGTGGGATGATGGGAGGATGGTATGAGGGAGCTGGCAAGGGGAGGATGGGAGGATGGGAAGTGAGAGCTGGCCAAGGTGGGAGGATGGGAGGATAGTAAGTGTTGAAATGGATGAGAGGTTGAAGGATTAATTAGCTATGGAGTGGTGTGTAGGTTACTAATATACCATGTAAAGCCACGCTAGTGCCATATTGTCATTGCCTCCGTGAGGGGTAGCTACAACACACTATGGCGCTGCAGCATGATTTCGCAACCGTATGTGGGAGCTGGCGAAGGTGGGAGGATGGTATGAGGGAGCGAGCGAGTGTGTTCCGTCCGGTCGGTCTGTCTGGGATGAGGATGGGAAGGAGCATGTTGCGTTCGGGGATGAGGATGAGGACGGGAAGGAGCATGTTCCGTCCGGTCTGGGATGAGGATGAGGATGAGGGTGTTTGTAGAAACTATTGTTGATTAGAATGTATAAGAGGGAGACTTGTGATTGAACTACGAGTATGTTTGGGAAAAAGGGATGGAGAGTTTGAAGTGAAGTTAGATAACTTTGATTTGATGCTCGCTAATGATCATTCGACTATGGACAGTAGAGATTATGGATTAGGTCAGGTAGGCGCGGAGCCTAGATGCAGACTTTTTTGGATGTTCAATCGTGACCGCATTGGAACCGTATGCATCGCGTGATATTTCAAGACAGGGATTCCGCCATTATGCTGCCGATGTCTCCTCTTTTTCGGCAAAATCAAAACTCCGTGGTGTAAATGCTGACCATGCTCTTGTGCCTTCGTTCCGCCGCGTCGCCATCCTGTCGTGTGTCCCTCTGTCGCTTGATCTCGTCTCCTCCGAACGCTGCTGCATGGCTGCTGTGGCTGTGGGCAACTCAGAACAGAGCGAATGCAGCGATACCAGCAACCACTGCGATAACCTTGCCACCCACAATGACGGTGCTTGCAGCACCCTTGAAGGTGGTAGCTGGTGCAGTGGTCGAAGAGGTCGAAGAGGTGGAGGAGGAGGAGGAGGAGGAGGATGAGGAGGATGCAGTTGATGCCATGGAAGCGGTAGCCGGAACTGTGGTGGAGTTACCGACTGGGAAGGGAGCAGGCGTGACGGTAGTGGAGGTCGCTGGTGGTGCCACTGGTAGTGGTGTGGTGGAGGTAGAGAAAGTTGAGGTGGTGCTGGTGCTTGTGCTACTTGAGGTGCTGGAAGTAGACGAGGTCGTTGAGGTGGTTCCAGGTGTGCTGGCAATGGGAGTAGCGCCGGAGCCCTGGCACGGGAAGGTGACGATGTAGATCTGATGACACTGCGCACCGATGCTGATATCATACAGGTTTGAAAAGGTGCCACTCAGACAGCCAAAGAAGAGAGCATTGCCATTCAGCGCCAGGGATCCGTTGGTGCAGACGGAGAAGCCCGAGGTGGTGGGCCCTTGGACTGGTTTGTCGAATTGGAACTGGTGGTTGGCGACGACTTCACCGGTCCGGCCTTCCTGATCGGTGAGGACACCATTTTTGAGGGTGACGATGGGGTTGGTGGTGCAGACGGTTTCGCCTTGGGAGGGAATGGTTTGGGTGATGTTGTAGGGAGCGATCTCGAAGGTGCCGGAGTAATTTTCATCGCAGCCACTGGAACCTTGAGCGGAGACGGTGGAGGCCAGGACGGCGAGCAGGGTGATGGCGGTGAAGGACTTCATGGTGATTGTAGTTTTTTGAAGAGGTGAAGAGGATGATGGGAGATGATGATGGCGATAGCTTTTTGTGAGTGTGAGGTTTGGGGGGAGTATTAGGCTATGCAAGCAAAGGCAAGGTAGCGAATGAGTCTTGTTAGCTTAGCTATGTAGCTATGTAGCTATGTAGCGAGTGTAAATTTGCAGCGAATGTATGAGATGTGAGAATATGTACTGGAGTATGGTGGATGATGCAAAGAATTAGATGTTGTGGATGATGATGATGGTGATGGATTAGAAAGAAGCAGAAGTAATTAAGAAAGAAGGAAAATTGTAGCTTTGGGAGGTGGGTGCAGGTACTTATCCAATTGTAGAAGTCGATGACACTGTGAATTACGCGGCGGGGGGGGGGGTGGAGGGGGGGGTTGGTATTGGTCAGTGGTGGATTGTGTGTTTAGAGTGAAAATAATAATACGAAAAAGGTGGGGCGGGAGGGGCTAGGGGGCTGGACATGCGCTTTGGTGGCAGGGATCTTTAGTTTGCCACCCCGCCCTCTGCTGCTTAGCTTAGCTTCCTCCCCACCATGAATCTCTCATCCACAATTGAATCCTCAATACCCTCATGATTGATTGAGGCGAGTATTTCATTGTTACAATATTTAATTATGAAGCATTGATGTATTCTATATAGGTATTCACTAAATCCTGCTGCATGTACAGCTCCCTATCTTACATGTAAGCTACCCAAACACCTCGGCCCCAGTCGGCGCGATGACGAAGATTACCTTTCCCATGCTCCCTAAATAGATTTCTTGCTAGGGGTATGAACTGGGTACCTATCGATAGGTAGCACGGGTAGGCAGACATACACTAAGATAGTATCCTTTTTAGCGGCAGAGATAGCGATTGGCGCAAGATTCATGAGGCTCAAATGCTCACAATGACAATCATTTGGTAATGAAATCACGCGACTTCCACATTTTTAATAAAAATAGAATTTTCAGGCTCACAATGACAATCATTTGGTAATGATCAGCGATTAGCCTGGCCTAGCTTCGCTCATTTTTCCGCCGAAATGGAAACCCAGTCCCACATAGCGCCGACTTTGCCTGAAGGAGAAAATAAGAAGCACCGCAACACCATTGTACCAGCAACCTAATACAAACTAAATGTCTCCGCCAATCGGAAGGAGGAAAGACCTTTAAAGGTAGTAACGAGAGACGTTAAAAGTTAAGGTGTGTGACGAACCTATCGCAAAGCTTCCGGAATCCAGACAGTCACAGCTCTGCCTCCGTCTACTCGGCACCTGCATCCTGCCGTCTGCATGCGAGACGACTGCGCACTCGAGGGGGGGCGGCTCCGAAATGCTTCTTCTTTTCACAACCTCTCACATCAACAAATCGTCCTCACGTCAGACGCACATGGACGGAGAGCTGCAGACCGCAGACCGCAGAGGCGCTCACTCTGCATGCTTTGGTTTCAAACCCTGTCTCAGAAATGGGAAAAGACTCGATCTTGCGTCTAGCTGTGATTGAAAATGCGCCGGTAACAAATTCTGGCCGGCGCCGGGAACTCAATGAACTGCCTCGTCCCGCATCGAGTAAGGAAAACGGAGATGGGTGGTCGCGATCATCTTGTTTTGTGATATTTCAGAATAATAATAATAGACTGCAGCAGTCGTTATACTGATTGGCTGTCCGTGCGGTGGTGAGCTTGGGGGAAGGTATTGATCGCTCGCATAGCGGCTGTGCCACCGGAGCTCCTCCGGTCCCGAAACCCTCCCTCCATCCTGCCCTTCTTCCAAGACATGTGAATACCTACCTGAAAAGCGACTTCACCACGCGGCTGCACTGCCTCGGATACAATTCAAGACAGTCACGGCGGCAATATCGAGGATTATTCATATAACAGATCATTACCAAGTAGTGAATGGGCTGCGGCCGTGCCACCGGAGCTCATCCGGTCCCGAAACCCTCCCTCCCTTTCTTCCAAAAAATGTGAATCCACCACGGGACTTCACTGCCTCAGATAAAATTCTAGAGATGTCACGGCGGCGACACCATAGACAGCTCACATGACAGATCATCATGAATGAGGCAGTGAATAAGTTAACATTACCACCGTGGTTCTAAATTCACAAAATTTTGAGGCAGTGAGGCAGTGACTTCCCTTACCTCACCTTCTCATCATTACCCCCCCAGACTCGCTCTACCCATCTGTTTCAAACCCAGCAAGCCGGCGCCCGCAGTGACGACCTCACTGGCCATGAAACACCCCGACACGAAAAATATTCAAGTCCTTGAAATGTCACTGTCGCAGTTCCCATCGAGACTCTCGGCTCTGACACTGTCGGCTAGTCTACGGTACGTTCAGGTGGCCGAGAAACAGATTCATGGGGTTAGGTAGTAGGTACGCAGCGATTGATCTCTGTCTCTCTCCCCTCTCCCCCTCTCCCCTCTCTCCCTCTCCTCCCTCTCCCCTCTTCCCTCTCTCCCTCTCTCCCTCTCTCCCTCTCTCCCTCTCCCCCTCTCCCCTCTCCCCCAGAAACATCCCTACCTGCACCATTCATCCCCATCCATCATCCATCCTCCATCCACCATCCATCCATCCATCCATCCATACAGCTATCGAAGCCATCCCATCCCTCCCACCCATCCCATCCATCCATCCACCATCCATCCACTACACAGCTATCGAAGCCATCCCTCCTCCCCATCCCCATCCATCCATCCATCCACCCATCCATCCTCAACCCATGACTTAAAATCACCCACGCCCCCTTCCGTCCGCGTGGCGACTGACAAGACCCGAGACCGGTGTTGCCACGCGCGTAGGTGCGTGTTTGAGGATGTGAAGACTTTGCGTGTTCGAGGTTGTGAAGACTTTGCGTGTCTGAGGATATGAAGACTTTGCCGCGTAGGTGCGTGTTTGAGGATGTGAAGACTTTGCTGGGGGAGGGGAAGGGGCAAGGGGGTAGGAAATGGGACCATGGGAGGGGCTAGAAAGATAGGAAATGGGGAAGGGGGGAAACGTAGGATGGGGAAAGGGGCTAGAAAGGTAAGAAATGGGGAAGGGCTGGAAAGGTAGGAAATGGGGAAGGGGGAAATGGGGAAGGTAGGAAATGGGGAAGGAGGCTAGAAAGGTAGGAAAGGTAGGAAATGGGAAAGGGGGGGGAAGAAAGGTAGGAAATGGGGGAAGGGGGAAAGGGGGAAGGGGGGAGGGGGGAAAGGTAGGAAATGGGGAAGGGGGAGAAAGGTAGGAAATGGGGAAGGGGGCTAGAAAGGTAGGAAATGGGGAAGGGGAAGGGGCTAGAAAGGTAGGAAAGGTAGGAAATGGGGAAGGGGGCTAGAAAGATAAAAAACGGGACGATGCGAAGGGTATACAAACAGCGTTCTATCTATCCACATGAATGGAATGTGTGAAGAGGTTGGACTCACGGGCTGCTCCTCTCGGATGATCATCCCATGTATTTCGGTCGGTGGACAATGTTTTTTCTCCAGGAGCTAAGGCTACTTACTGTGAACATATAGTACCAGAGCCGATATCCTCTCAGCACCCCTAAGTATCTATCCACTCACAAAAGGATTCCCCAACTCCACAACCTTCCGCCGCCCCCCCCTCCTTCCACACAGCGGTGCTTATCACACCAACCCAGCACCGCCCCATACCACCTCCAACCACCCTCCCGACCCAACACCCAAAGCCCCTCGTCCCCTCAACTCAGAAACCTCGAACCCCACCCCGCCCGCAACGCCGCCAGGCCCTCCGTGATCGGCCCGGGCGCCGTGAATGACCAGCGTCGGCGTCGTCCACCCGGCCGTGCGCCGCGAGGGGTCCCGGTCCGCTCCCACAGGGCGCCGGCGCAGTGGGGCGCGAGGCGGCCGGTCCCGTTCGAGGAGAGCAGGGTCGTGAGGCCGAAGATGCCGTCGTGGCGGACGAGCGCTCTGGACCGCCGCGCGATCCAGTTCATCGTGTATCCGCCGTAGCTGTAGCCCGTGGCGATGGCGCGGTCCGTGTCCGCGTAGTCCAGCGTCGCCCGGACGTGGTCGAAGCACCGGACGAGGTCGCGGTCCGGGCGTTTTTGACGCCGTCGACGGAGTCCTGCCCGAAGCCCGTGGAGCCGGTCGGGTACGGGAGGACGACGACGTAGCCGCGACTCGGCGAAGACGGCCGGGTTCCGGCGCGTGCTCCGTTCGTCGAGGAAGGAGTCCTGGGGTCCGCCGTGAATCCGGAAGAGGAGGGGGTATCTTTTCTTCTTCTTCTTCTTCCCCGTCTGCATTTTGTCGTCCGCGGACAAGGAAGAGGGTTTCACGACGAAGGCGTGGACGTCGTAGGGGCCTGCGCCGGGGAATTGGATGTCGGAGACTTGAGGGTAGCGCTGCGCGAAGTGCGAGGAGCTGTAGTCGGTGTGGCGGGAGAGTTCGTGCGCGATTCCGGTGCGGGGGTTCGCGGTGATGAAGACGCTGCTTGAGGTCAGGCTGGACAAGGTGAGGAGGAGAAGAGCGGGGGAGACGGCGTGGACGGAGGAAACGCTACCCCAGGTTGTGAGGGGTGATGGAGTGGCGGCCAAGGTCGCTTCTTCTTCTTCTTATCGTTTGTCGGAGGTGGGGGGGGACGGGGATCTGGAAGAGTTTCCTTCTGCCGCCGTCTTCAACGGTGAGGTGGAGGGTTTCGGCGTCGCTGCTGAAGGTCAGGGACAGGGGCTGCAAGTCCCAGGATTCGGAAGTAGTGATCTCAGTGATGTCTTCTACGTCGTCGGTGTCACGAATGAGGAAGATGCGCGGTCGATCGAAGTCGCCGCCGGGCTCTTCGGTTCGAAGGAACGCGGCGGATTTGCCATCCGGTGAGAATGTTGGCGATGAAGCGGTGCCGTCGTAGTTTGGTATGGAGACCTTGTGAGGCGGCGATGCGGGATGTTTGGTGTATGTATGAACAGGGATGCAGTAGAGCTCGTTTTCAGAATGAGGGCCTGATTAGCGGCCGGGTCAATGGCGGTGAAAAGGATTCCGATGGCCGAGAGATCGAAGTCTTCGCCGTAGAACGGGTCTGGATTTGGATGTTCCAACCCTGTGGTGCCTGATGTGTGTGGGAAAGCGGTCGTACGCTTTCAAGCCTACAACTAGTATAAGTTACTGTTTAGTGACGGACACTAGTGATACCTTGATCCAGTCGTAACGACATCACCCCTCCCCCTTCTGTGCCTGTACCGTGGAGAGCGTTGACAAAGCCAATGGATGAAACGCCATAGCGATTTCCATGCTTCTTGAGCCTTGTGAGATGGGGTTCTTTTCTGCCGTAACGTAGCGGTCCCAGATTCGAACGGGCAGTCTGTCATACTCTCTAGCTGACGACCGAGGCTTCTCGGCGTCTCCGGATCAAAGAACGTTTCATCTGGCGAAGCTTGCCCGGTAACAGCAACCGCGAAAGACTTGTTGGAGAGCCTTTTCGTTCTCAGATTGAAAGCTGGGCCATCGATTGTGGTTAGTAGATGCGCATTGGTAATTCGAGCGTTTGATTCGGAAATCTAGACGAAAGAGCTTTTAGAGGATTGAAGGCCTACTTCTTCTCCCCAACAGCAACGCCACACCACACCTCCGTCATCCCCCTTTCACCCTCTCTGAGCCATATAGTACCTGCTCATTCTGCAGCCAAGCGACGTCCTTATTTTTGGACTCATTCGAGAAGAGGGTTGATGTCCGGCTAGGTAGGTCGAGAATTCGGATCTCTTTACCTTCGCAGTGGGATTCCAGGGAGTGTGTGGATAATGTGTATAAAGCGAGTGTGACATTGTCGTTCGGAATTGCTGAGGTACGGCGGGGTGTAGATATGAAGGCTTTGTGTTTGGTGTTAGAGCTGAGATTGAACACAGGTTGTACATGTATTAAATCTAGTACTCTAGAGTCAATTTGTTCATCTTTTAGATCGTCATCGTGTCTATCCTTTTCCTCTCAAGTATCAAAGACGAGGTCAAGGAAAGAGGGATGTCGTAAAAACAACGTGGGCTCCCGCAAATACGTGCACTCCGTATCGAAGGATTAGGCAACAGCGCCGTAAGCACGGGTAAGAACTCATTGGGGATTTTCAAGCACGATGAGGTGATCAGTCAAGTCCCTGCAGCAACTGGGAAATCCCATTGCAGATCTGGGCTCTTCCTGGATCCGCAGCACACTTTTGAATAGTGTTCTATCCGTGAGGAGTGCCATGATCAACATCGCCCATACGTAGAGGAAGTCGAGTGGGTAGGGTGGGTAAGGGGGAGTAACGAATTCTGGTAGAAGGATGTGGATTTTTTATGGAGAAAGACTTCGTCAAATAAGATACCCCTCCGAAGCCAAAAAGCTACACTACACATAGCTAGCATGCCCAAAGCTTCAGAAAGCACCTTCCAACCGAGGAGAAAGGACTTGCAGTAACTGATAAGATCCCGGAGAGGATTGTGGAGCAGAGAAGAAAAGGACTCAGCAGGCTGAATTTGCAAAGGACATCGATGATACTCTACGAAAGGTGTTGATCGGCGCACATGTAGAACACAAGCACCGGTGTCGGCGTCGTGATGGGTATCCTTTTGTTAGAGGATTTTAACACGGTCTGCTAGTCCCTTCAAAGGTGCTAAGCCCCTTCGGGTTACTCGTATCTACCTTGAAGGACGCTTCGGAATTTTGAACAGGACTTCCGTCGAATTTCTATCATCAAGGTATTGAAATCAACACTATCATATCATGACTTAATGAAACACTATGAAACTAAGGTCTTTAGATACTTGTTATCAATGCTCTCAGTCACGATTTTTACAAATCTGATTCGTCGTTGTTATAAAGTAATGAAGATATCAAGTTTCGTGATAAATTCATTAAGAAAGTGCAATTTTGGTGAGCGTGGCGGGGGAATCTCGGCTGCGGATTAATTAAACGAGAACTCTATTCCACCTTCAACTTGTCATAGCCTTACAAAACAAAGTTCGTGTTTCCTGCGACCTTCTCTCCTCATGCAGACTGAGCCTTTTCAACATTCGAGTTCTCTTCTCTCATCATACGAACAATCACTTCAAGATGGGTCATCTCACTACGGTGGCGTAAGTTCACTATCTCGAGACCTCGTTCGATTGCGTACTTACCCCTTTCAGTGCTTGCAGCCTGAATCAGTGGGCTCTAGACTGGGAAGGCAACACGAAGCGCATTATCGAATCCATCAAAATCGCGAAGAAAGCCGGAGCGAAGCTGCGTGTCGGTGGGGAGCTCGAGATTACCGGCTACGTGAGTCGTTTTGGGAGCTTCCATCACTTCAGAAAACCGTAGCTTATGCTCGAAAATCTAGGACTGTTTGGACCATTTCCTTGAGAACGAAACGTATCTCTTCTCATGGGAGATGTTGGCCCGTATCCTTGATGAGTACAATTGCGCTTCACCTTCTTCTCCGTGTGTTACTAATCAAATATAGCAAAGAATGTTATGGTTGCCTTCTTGACATAGGAGCCCCAGTGATGCATAGGTTGGACTGCCAATTCAAATATGCTTTTCTAGATTTGCTAAGGAGTACAGAAATTTGAGACTAAATTGCAGGATCCTTGCCCTTGATGGCAAGATTCTGCTCATTCGACCCAAGTTGTGGCTGGCAAATGACGGTAATTATCGGTTAGCAATTTCCTCGGCGTCTATCGCCAAGTCCAAAAACGCTGGAATTTGGGCTAAGCTTCAAATCTTTTATTAGGGAGATGCGATATTTCACCCCTTGGCGCCAGGGCCTCTGCGAAGACTTCATTCTGCCCCGATCAATGCAACGCCGTCAAGGGGCTGTGCGGGTGCCCATAGGTGATATGATTTTATCCACTGCAGATGTACGGGCCATCCCTGCTGCCTAATTTCTTTTTTGGTCCCAGCGCCAGGAGTTTCAGGGGGTACCTTCACCGTAAATGAAAAATGGCTTTCGAGACTCGTCACATATTCCCAAAACATATCCCAGAGAAACAGCTAACAGTCGTATTTGTATAGACGTGCATCGGTGCCGAAACGTGTGAGGAACTGTGAGTATCTTTCGGCGCTTTCCTCTTGGGCGATAACAATGCCAGGAAGGAGCTGACTTTCGAATACTACTTAGGTTCACGCCTGACGGACCTCATATACATGTATGCCATAAGCTCCATTGCTTTCTTTCAAAATACTTCCGGGATGTACAGACAAGCAGCTAACACCGAGAAATCATAGATGGGTTTGCAGGGCGTTGAGATCTTCACGAATAGCTCTGCCTCTCACCATGAGCTGAGGAAGCTTGACAAGCGTCTAGCTTTGATCCTAGAGGCTACACGAAAAAGCGGTGGAATCTATATCTACGCAAATTTGAAAGGTCTGTAAATTTTAATCCTTCCATTGAGAGCGTTGAATCGCTGATAGCTTACAGGCGGTGGTGGTGATCGGCTGTACTATGATGGCTCTAGCATGATCGTGTGCAATGGGACCGTCAAAGCCCAGGGGTCCCAATTCTCTTTAGACGATGTTGAGGTCGTTACGGCAACCGTGGACTTAGAGGAAGTCCGAGCTTATCGCTGTAGCGCAAGCCGTGGTTTGCAGGCTGTCAGGCCGACGGAGCAGTATCGTCGGATCGATGTCACCGCATACAGTATGTCACCAGAAAGCGATGACTTCAACGCCAAAATTAGTCCTTCATGCCCGATCAAGATTCATGCCCCAGAAGAAGAGATCGCGCTGGGTCCAGCGTTATGGTTATGGGACTATCTACGGTAGAATTCGAGTTCCTATCAACTCGAATCTAACTAATGCAATCAAGCCGCTCTTCTCTCGCTGGCTTTCTACTCCCACTCAGGTATGCCACAACAATTTACATCACTACGCTTTGTCTAACGAAAAAAGTGGAGGCATTGATTCATGCGCCACGGCCGTCATTGTCAGCTCAATGTCTCGCCTGCTGATCGACGCGATCCGGAATGGCAACGCACAAGTCATCAGCGACGTCCAACGAATCGCAGGTGCCTATGAGAAGGAGGACTGGCTTCCACAAAGCGCCGAGGCCCTAACGAGGAACTTGTTCCAGTAGGTATATCTCTAGACATCTAGAGAATTTGCATGCTCTGCAACTCTGCGAGACCTGATGACTGATCTCAACTCTACTCAGCACGCTTTACTTAGGCATGGCCACGCAGTCATCGAAGGAAACGAGAAGCAGGGCTAAGGAATTGTCGAAAGCAATTGGCTCGTATCATACCGATCTTGACATCGACGATGTCTTCAATGCGCAGAAGAACATCTTCACAAAGGCGACAGGCTTTGAGCCGAAATTCAAGGTTCATGGGGGATCGATGGCGGAGAATTTGGCACTGCAAAACATCCAGGCAAGGAGTAGAATGGTGACGGCATATGAATTTAGTCAACTGCTTCCTACAATTGTATGTAAGGTCCTCGGCCTTCCCTAACGCTTTAGGAGG
Source organism: Letharia columbiana (assembly GCF_014066305.1). NCBI lineage: Eukaryota > Fungi > Ascomycota > Lecanoromycetes > Lecanorales > Parmeliaceae > Letharia > Letharia columbiana. The sequence goes on along the minus strand of NW_023501107.1, from coordinate 194,064 downwards.
TCGATCCGCAACCTTGACAGAAGTGGTCGCTAACGCATCTACAGCGAGAACGAAAAGGAGGGGGTAGTTGCCTCGTCCTCGGTTCAGCAAATGCGGACGAGGCTCTTCGAGGATATTATACGCGCTACGACTGCTCTTCCGCTGACGTGAACCCAATCGGAGGAATTAGTAAAACTGATCTTAAAAGATTCATTGCCTGGGCGTGTACGAATTTCGATCTTCCCATTCTCAAGGATTTCCTTGCCGCAACACCAGTGAGTGTTTCTTGACTCTTCATTCAATCTCTTTGATAGCTGATGCTGCGCGATTTGTAGACAGCAGAGTTGGAGCCTCTGGAAGGCGGTTACGTACAGTCTGACGGTAAGTACTCCGCTCTCAGCCGCTAAGCGCTAGTCGGAATATCTGCAAGTTTTTTACTGACTGCAAGAAGAAGCAGATATGGGATTACTTTATTCGGATTTGCAAGTAATGGGATCGCTGTATGTGATTCGAATCCTTCCTTTACCTCTTACGCACTTGATGGGGCATTTCGGCGCTGATCAATTATGTCCTCCCTTCTTTTGGAGAGCCGCGACGCCGCCATCACAGGACTCTTCACTCTCGTGGCTTGCATTGCAGGTAGCTAATGCTTGACTGTTTGAACTAGTCGCAAAATTGAGAAGATGGGACCCTTTTCAATGTTTCAGAGACTTGTGCGTGAATGGACACGCGATAAGGGCATGACGCCGCGCGAAGTGGCGACGAAAGTCAAGGTAAGTCCGCTTATCAGTCTTCTGAGGGCAGCATGCTAATCATGCCCGTGACAGCGCTTCTTCCATTACTACGCCGTGAATCGCCATAAAATGAGCACACTGACACCTTCTTATCACGTCCGTGCTTCCTCGGCTGGTCTCTTGGCAATGTGGACCAGGAGGGCCTTCCAACCTTGAGAGAGAGATAGTTGCTGACATAGTACATTAGGCCGAAAGCTATGGGCCCGAAGACCACCGACACGATCAAAGATTCCTCGTCTATCCTCCGCTGTACGATAGCTTGCCCGCGAAAAAGATCGACGCCGCGGTCGAAAAGATGGAAGCGGAATGAGGTGGGAAAGCCACCCTGGCCACGGCGATCATGGAGACCATGCAGTCACGACGGCCAGGAGAGCTCGACAGTGTCGCGCTTGCACTTGTCTCAAGGGTTAGTCACCTGATGATATCTAACGACGGAGGATTTCGTCAGCTAGGTGCTGTATCTTGCATAGGGAGTGCCGTCAGGCTTGGATCTCGAAGTAGATAAGACTCCAATCGAAACCATTTGTTTGCAATATTCTCCAAAAACGATCATTCCATGAACCGTAAAATGCCAATAATCTGCTCCAGATCCCAATCTGCCTTGGGTACTCGATAGTCCTGACCGTGAATCTCAGCAGATCGCCGCCATCAACGGACCACGATCACGGGGATGGATGCTGCCTCACTCGCTTCATAGCTTACGTGATCCCCACCAGCAAAACCCTCATCCGAACACAGAGACAGCCCCGTATGCCTCCTCGCGTACGACTCAAACTCGCAACCTCAAAACATCGTCCAAGTCCACAGACGTTGTCGCAACCCCGATCCGCCCACAAACCACTCAAAGTAAAACCGAGCCGCGACGCCTCCGTACCATCCCCGAGCGCCATCTTCAGCAATCCTGGCCCCCGTTTCCCGTTCCCCATTGTACGCCTGATCTGGCGCAGGCGTCTCGGCGTTGTATTCCCGACTTCCCCCCGTCGGTGGAAAGTGGAATTATCTGGTTCCGTTCTTCCTATCCCAGCTATGCGCCTTCGCTCCCCATCTCCCTGATACATCCTCCCCCCCCCCCACACACACCCGATAAAGCGCGCCGGTGTCCGACCGCCCGGTATGTATATCGTCCGGACGGACCGCGATACGCGCCCACGGCACTCGATGCGTCTATAGTTCATAGACGGTAAAAAATGGTGTCATGGCGTTAACGGGGCTCTGCGCACTGCTTCCCGTTGATCGCTTTCAAGAATATAAGTCGATTGTTTTAGGTCATTGGATTTGAGTTCGTCGTGACGACACCAACGTTTCACTTGTTCGTCCCGCTGCGTCCGGGCGGCTGGGTTTGAGTGTTTTGAGCGCGATGGTACGGATTGTGGGAGTTGGATCGTTGGCTGGGACGGTGGGAGGGATGGGGTGGAGATGGATGACCTGGGGAGATTGTTGGTCTCGAGATCTTTGGGGTGTGAGGTGTTGTTGTGCAAGCGGATAGTATCTCGGCGGCGAATCGAGGGGTGGGGAGGAAGATATTGCCTGGGGAGGGGGGGCTTTTTGGATATATATCGCTGTTGAAAGGGTCGATATTGATGCTGGCATTGGGGTCTTTGGAGGCGTGGAGCTTGCAGGGCGATGCGGATGTTTTGGGAGCCGGCTTGAGTCGTGTGGGGGTTTGGACCGTGGATAGTGCAACAGGTCGGACTTTCTTTTTGCAGTCGGTAACCATTGTGCCCTCGTGCAGGTCATCGAAAGCTGTCTTTGTTGTTTTCGTGCGGTATTATTGCAAGCAGTCCAACGGGTCACGGAAGAAGAAACGTGTACTTTTACCCACTCAGTCGGAAGGCTGCAAGAAGCAGGTCTGAAGAAAGTTGAAGTTGAAGACGGATCAGAGTCGATGTTTCATTCTAGTCTATCGCATGACGCTCTGAGAAACCAAGATCTAAAGGGGACATCATGTGCACATGACTGAGCAAAACGCCGGACCTATGCAAATGCTAATGCTATCTCTATATATATCTTGCAGGAACCTTGATACACTCACCTAGACCTTACCTGGCCGAAAATTCTCGAGACGGCAAAGACTCCAGCGAGTAATGGTGCTAGCACTGCGCCGAGCTGCCAGATCTCCCACCATCGGTCCAGTTTTACCTCGGTGGTGATGGACTTGCCTTGATTGATCGAGGACGGAAATTGACCCGTTTTCGCATGCTCTTGTAATAGAGTCTCCTTCTCATTCCACCGCTCTATCAACCACGCATGGAAATCCTCGAGAGTTTCCAGCGGAATTTCGGACACCTTGAAACGTCGCCAATGCATATGGATAGGCGCTTGAGGATGTCGCTCAAAGTACGTGGACCGTAGCGTGAAGATGTCTTGGCCGTATTGCCCTTCTCTGTGGGAATAATCAATACCGGCACGAAGCAAATTTTGGGAAAGGGGTTTAGGAGGAGTTTGGCCTTACGGGACGCCATCATAAGCCAAAGTACAGTCATACACCCACTCTAACGTCCCATTCAACGCTTTCAGGCAAAAATATGTCCCTGTACTCCTCGGAATGAGCGTGTACTTCAGATCCCTCTCGCCCTGCCTCTCGGCCCACTTGACGCTCTTCGCCCTCCCATTCTTACTCAAATTAGTGCCTTCGGGAAACATCATCAGCCACATTGGCTGCAACGCTCCTTTACCGCCGTTGCTCCGTCTCGTCAATTGGCCGAGTCGCCGGGTGAGGCGTGGGGTGTCAGTCTTCATATTTCGAGACATGAATACGAACCCGGCCAGGCGCAGACCGAGACCTACGAGGGGAATGTACATGATAGATTCTTTGAGGACGATATAGACATGGCCGTGGTTGACAGGGCGATTGATGTAAGCGGTCCACCAGAGGTAGATCCAGTCGTTGTAAAGCTGAGAGCAGAATGTCAGTCCGCGCAGAGCAGCAGAAGAATATGTATAACCTGGTGATTTGAGATGAGAACCATGCGGGAAGCGAAGTTGCATTGCAAGTGGCCACCCGGAAGCCTGTGGATCTGGTCTTGCACGCTCTCGTCGCCACTAACATGGATTGTGGTCGTAGTCCACCACTGGGTCATGGATAAGACTAAGAGCGTCATGCACTGTTTGGTGAAGGCCATGAAGCGGTAGTAGTAGTCTTTGTTGATCAGATAGAGCGGCGTCCCGATGTATTGGGTGGTTCCTATGCTGAAAACATTCAGCATTGGCCGTGACAGCCAAGATCATTCTGTACATAAGCCTTACATGATCGAAGATGTCCAAAAGTAAACGAGCAGGATAACAACACGCAATATGCTTGTAGGTAAGTTTGGTTCGGGTACAGGGACACGCTGGAGGATGGCTTCTTTCACCTGGGGTAAGACGGGCACTGTGCTGCCATTCGTCGTGGCCAGGCCATTCTGGTGCACGCTCTTTGCAGGCATCTTGATGGAGAGCTGAGATGTTCTCGTGAGATTCTTGCGAATTCTTTAGAGGAGGAAGAAAGTGTGTGTGATGTTGTCGACCATGGTCACCGGTGATGGTTACAAAGTCATATATTTTCGCCTTCTCAGCTGAGGTGTTTAAGGTTCTACAGAAACATTCACTGCACTAGCCGAATTTTGTCTGGACCCTGCATCGGTCTTTCCGAGATCGGTTAAGTACATATCAGATTATCTCTTGGCGATCAATAGCAGATTAGGGTTACTGCCCCTGTTCGATTATCATTCCAGATGTTCTTGAGGTAAGCACCTCGAGCTGAAATTCTATAGATACATGTGAATTGAAGTTATTGAGGAGACTGGTTTCCCATGAAAATTCCTTAAAGGCCAAGTTATAAGCCGCACCTGATCAAGAATACCCTGGCAGGTACCCACCCCACCCAAAAATCAGTGGGAATAATCTCGATTAGGTCAAGGCATTCCAGAGGCAGTCCATCACGAGGACTTCTCCATACTATTTGTTGTACCTTCTTCTCCGCTGCCTAAGATTATCTCTTTCCGAACATTTAACTCCCGGCACATGCTGGACCGTGTTCTGTTCTTGCAACGGTCTTGGTAATTCTAGAGGAATAAGGAGCCCTTTTAGACAGAGTACACTCTCTCAGGCTGCATGAAGGACGAACCTAATGGTGGCCTTGCTAAGCGCTTGAGGGTGGAAGGAACGAAAATAGTAAAATTAGGCATTTTGCATTTAGATGAGCATTCAAAAGTGTCACTGCAGGCAAAAAGTCAAGTACAGAGAAAAGGAGGACAAGGAGTGATGTTGAAGCCTGCGAAGTGGTGGCAGGAAATGAAACTAGATGGCTAGCTGAGTGACTTGAATTGCTCAACCAAGGCACGTGGCAAGATGGAGAGGATAGAAGCATCTGCAAGTACTTCAGCCACAAGAAAAAGAAGATGTTCATCAAGAGCCAGGAGAAGAGTCCGAAAGCCCCTTTTGATTGTCATGAAGCACATGATGGAGTACATTTTCTCCAATCCTAAACTACAAGCTGTCTGTGCAGTCATGCAGCCCGTTTCTTACGGTGAATGCTTTATTCCATTTATTTTTCGCGTGCAGCTGAGTAGGCCTCCAGGTTCCTCGCTAATGATCTCCAATGACCTTTGCGCTGTATCAAGGAGTCGCGCTGCTGGTGGTGTTCTTTGAAAGAACAGCAGTATAAGAATATTTGTAAAGCAAGACATGGTGGACAGGCTCTAGGCGCGTGTCTGCATCAGTAGAATGGCACTTTTCTTCTTGCATAACTTTCGGATGCGTTCGGTCCATGTTGGATGTTGGAGCCGTAGATGGTGCGCCAATGCTGCCTTGTGCTTCTAAGTTGGTTACACGTGCCCGAACGGACGAAAGCATTGGTCGAAAGGCCTGCTGATGCCTTCAAGCCTCATGGTCACCGTGGAAGGGGAAACTTCTGATCGCGTGCTCTTCCATCTGATGATACACAGACGAAATAACTTCTTCGCTTTCTCTGGAGTATCTTCAACATTCCATCGCCGTCGAAGAAAGATTCAAGTCGAACTGGTGAACCAGGGGACAATCATACCTGCCCGAGCCTGCTTCCCCGCCATCATCCCTGCTGTCCTCCCTCCAATAGGTCTGTCCTCGACTTACGACTCTACAAGAATAGCAGTCCGGATTTTAGCTGCTACTCAGCAGTCAGCAGCAGCAGTCATCCACAATCCTTCGTTCGTCGGCCGGAGGCTGTGACGGCCGTTGTGTCGCTGAGGCTATAGGTCTGCTCTGATGGTGCCACCTTTGTCTCTCCTTCAATAGTTGCAATTCGCCGAGCAACCGGCTGCTCATTCCTTAAAATGTTTCTTCACTGGCTGGCATTTGCACTCTTTCTGAGATATGGCATCGCACTTCCGACGGAACAACAACCTTTGATAGCGGAGTCTCTGGATGAAATACCAAGGGCGCCCTCGCAAGACTTGGTCAAGGAGAAGGCCCTGCACGGAAGATTTCTACACATCACAGGTACAAGAGCTTCCTAAATCAGAACGGCGTCCAGTCTACTGCAGGTATTGGGGCACTGATGTGCGCCTAGACTTCCACCCGGATCCATTCTACGAAATCCACTCCTCCACCGAGGCAGACGCAGCCTGCCATCGAGGCAATGGACCTGCTGGAGTCTTCGGCGCCGAGACTACAGACTGCGACTCCCCCACAACCCTAGTCAACGCTACTTTCAAATGGATAAACGACCACCTGAAAGACACGATCGACTTCGTCATTTGGACGGGAGACTCTTCACGCCATGATTCGGACGAGGAAATACCGAGAACAGAGCAGGAGATTATATTAACGAACAAGCTGCTGGTAAACAAGTTCGAAGAAGTCTTTGGCAAAGAGGATGATACGGACCCTAAGAACGACCTCACTATACCGATCGTTCCGAACTTTGGGAACAACGACATTATGCCCCACAACATCATGCAACCTGGGTCCAACAAGTGGACGCAGAAGTATCTGAGTGTGTGGAGGAAGTTCATACCAGAAGAGCAAAGACATGGCTTCTCAACTGGAGGATGGTTTTCCGTCGAAGTCATACCCAACCATCTTGCGGTCTTCAGCCTCAACACCATGTACTTATTTGAACACAACACTGCAGTGGACGGATGCGCCGATAGATCTGAGCCAGGTTACCAGCAGATGGAGTGGCTCAGGATCCAGCTACAATTCGTGCGCAACAGAGGCATGAAGGCTCTGCTGATGGGACACGTACCGCCAGCAAGGACAGAAGCAAAGCTGCTGTGGGACGAGACGTGCTGGCAGAAATACACCCTTTGGCTACAGCAATACCGAGATGTGATCGTCGGGTCACTATATGGGCACATGAACATCGATCACTTCTTGCTTCAGGACCACAAGGACATCAGCAACAAAGCGTTGAGAGGCAAGAGGCATTCTATTTCACGAACGGCTCTTGATGACGAACTGACTGTTCAATCAAATGCCGATTACTTGACGGAGCTGCGCGCGGGGTGGTCCCAGATACCAGACGCCCCAAAGACGAAATCAAGATCAAGATCAAAATCAAAATCAAAATCAAAATCAAGCTCTGGCTCTGGCTACTTCTACGACCTATTCGAAAGCATCAACAAAAGGAAGAAGCACAAGATGACGAAGGAAGAGAAATATCTGGAGAAGATTGGCGGACAGTGGGCTGAACGCTACAGCGTCAGTTTAGTCTCGCCGAGTATTGTCCCAAATTACTTTCCTACGTTGAGGGTTATTGAATATAATATTTCGGGCCTCGAGAACCTTCCAGTCGCGCGCGCAAACTGCCATGAGAAGATGACACTGCAGGAAGCTGAGGAAGCTCACTGCTTCATAGAAGATGAAGCCGAGGAGGACTCAATTGAGATCGAGAAAAAGAAAAGCGATAAGGAAAGAGGCAAGAAAAAGAAGACGAGGAAGCCTAAACTCACCATCCCCAAACCACCCTCCAAGTCGGCGCCTCCTGGACCTGCATACTCCCCTCAAACCCTATCGTTGCTTGGTTACAAGCAGTACTTTGCGAACCTCACCCGCATCAACGACGACTTTGGGCAAGACCAGGTTGTCGGCGAAGAAGGATGGCATAATGGCAAACACCGCGGGAAAATACCGCATAAGGACAAGTTGAGACATCACAACAAGTTCAAGTACGAGATCGAATATGATACCCGGAATGACTCAGTCTTCGGATTGAAGGATCTGACCGTGAGGAGTTACGTTAATCTGGCGGGACGGATCGGGCAGTACAAGCCCCCAAAGAGCGATCGTATTGAAGATGTCGACGGTGAAGACTCAGCTGCCACGGATGCCGACGTGGACATGGTAGCTTGCGGAGACCATGAGCTCGCTGCATCGAAGAAAAAGCATAAGAAGCACGGCAAGAAACACAAGCACCGGAAGGCCATCAACAAGGTTTGGTTCACCTTTGTCAACCGCGCTTTTATTGGCACACGGGATGATGACGAGCTCCATGATGAATTTGGACAGGAGGTATAGGAAATGAAATGGCAGGGTCAATTGCGAGAGTTTGGCGTCGGATACAAGGAGGCGTCATAGGACGAAAGCATGGGGGTCATCGTCCAAGCATTGGAAACGGCGTTCATATAATGGTAGGCGTTCCGAGATGCGTGGAAACTTTTCAAACCTCTCAGAGAAACCAGAAGGTTGGCAAGATACTCACAATCACGGTCCTGTGGCGCTTCAGAGTGCAAGGCATCAGAGACACGCGTCCGACATTCCATGATGGGACACCAACTACTGCGCGTCCCGCAGAAGTTCTCAGAGTCTCGCATCCGGTGCTTTTCGGTCAATTTGTCATCGATTCGATCATCTCTCTTAAACACCACTGAGTTCTTCACATTGCATTGCATTCAATCTAACCCCCCTGACCCCTTCCCGTCAAAATACATCCAATCCTTCCCTCGCAGAAACCGCTGCATATCCATCCATCCATCCATCCATCCATCCTTATCGCGCGTCCCTTTCTCTTTCTTTTTCGTCGCCAGACCTCGCTCCATCCAGTCCTTGCTTGCCATTCAGCCAATGTATAGCCACCGTTCAACCAATCCCGTTTCAGACTCCGCAGTCACAAACCGGGGGGCTGGATCGGCTAACTGTGTGAGGAGTCGTCTTCGTCGCTGGCTGTGGGAGCGAATGCGCTGGAGACGGGGCTGTAATATTGAGATGCGGGTGTGGGTGGAGAGGCGGTTTGGGGCGGGGTGGGGTTGGAGAAGGGGCAAGATTGTTGGTTGATTTCTTGATCACGCGTGCTGCTGGTCCCCTCTTCCTCATCATCATCATCATCATCATCATCGTTGTGGATACAGTCCCCCCTTCCCCTTTCTCCATCCCCATCCCCATCCCCATCCCCATCATCGCCACGAGCGTCACGATCAGATGATGATGACATTCCCTCCTCAACCTCGTACCACCGCTCACATTCAGATCCAGAACCCTCCACCCCCGACCCCGACCCCGACCCCGACCCCGCCGACACATCAACAACCGCGACACCATCCCGTAGCATCCGCCCCGGCACCGCCGTCCCTATCCCATCCGACGACGTGCTGCTCCTCGCGCTCCGTGTCCAACGCGATGCCTTGCCCCCGCGGCTCCGGCTCCGGGACCGGGGCCCGTAGGCCGGTGGGGGTTGGGATGGGTATGGGCTGGGCGTGTCGGACGGAGCGAGTGCGGGAGACGGGTCTGGCGTTCGTGCTGCGGTGGGGTCGTGGGTTAATTCCAGCCCGTCTTCGGCGTCGACGTCGTGACTGCTCCGTTCACTTCGTCGCCGTTGTCGTCGTTGTCGGCACTTTCTGACGAGAAGGTAGAGCAGGAGGGGGGATAGCAAGAGCCCGATGATGGCGAAGAGGGTCCCGATGACCGCGTCGGCTTTTTCGCACCGGAGGCGGTTCAGACCGTGCGGGTGGGTGCAGGGGAGTGTGGGGTGGTCGCCGCCGGTGAGGGGGACATGGCCGGCGGGGTTGTGGTGGGGTGGCATGCCTTTCGGTGGCTTCGGTCCGGGGTTGGATTTGGGGGGCTTGGGTGACTTTGGCGCTTTGGGAGGAGCTGGCGATTGCGGTTTGCTGGGTGTCTTGCTTCCTGTCCCCGACCCGGATTTGGGCGCCGCGGGTTCTTTCCGGGACCATGATGGCGTTCCTGAAGACGAGTCAGCGATTGAGGTTCTTGGAGGGCTTGGTTTTTTGCCTCTGAGACGGCGTGATTGCGCGACGAAGACGAAGACGACGAAGGAGGTTGTGACCTTGGCCGTGCGATTTCGGCCGCTGGACCCCTCCGACTCGTGTTACGTACCGGAGTTCGAAGATGACCCGGAGGGAGCGAGCGGGGGACGGGAGAGCCCGGCGGATGATCGTCTGCTTCCTTCCTCGCCTCCGCCACCGCCCCCTCTCCTCCGTTGCAGGAAGCCGAGGAGGCCGTAACGGTAGCGGTCGTTGGGGGAGGCTGCCGGCTGCGCTTCTGTGTCTTCTTCTTCTTCGGGGAGGAGTACGTGCTTGGTTCTGCCGGAGGCGGGGCGCGAGGGTGCGGCCATCGTGGATGGGGGATTTTTTTTCTTTCTGCTGGGATTGCGAGGTTTGAGGGTGTGGTGTGAATGATGCGGGTGATGGTGATGGGTTCAGTCCCAGGCGAATTGGATGGTTGTGCGATGGGGGGAGATGAGGATGTGGATGTGGAGTGTCATTGTAAATAGTTTTGTTTGAAGACGAAGGGGGTTGAGCGGTCACATAGGAAGGATTTGGAAGTTTGCAATATTCTATACAGACCCTTTGATATATATAGATATATATATATATATTTTCTTCTCTCATTCTGTGGGGAATAGTCCCCGCCGCTCCGGTTTGACGTGCTCAAACTCTCTCACCTGGGTCGTAGCCGAGCTTCTTTTCTTAGCCGTAGCAATGGCAAAGGCAAAAGGTACTCTATGTCTCAACGCGCAATCTTTCGCAATCCACGACGGGCGAAGCTAATCGGAGCCGATGTTGCTGGCGATGCTTGTTCCCCATATCGCAGGCATCGTAGATGTGTATGTACGGATACCGTTGACGAGTCAAAGAGACGGGGTGACTTCTTTGCTCACGACGTTTGATGAGAGTGCAGGTGCGTACGACTTGAGAAATGGAGAGCGGGAGGCGTTATCTCGAACAGGGGAAGGCTGTGAGTAGAGTCAGAGTTATGACGGGGTCTGAGTGTGTATGTGTATTTGATGATTGCGGACAAGGAGCGGAAATCCAAGCATAGACGAGCGGTATTTGCTTTAAAGTCTTGTTCTCCTTTCCAATGGATTGTTGCTTAAGAGAGTGCCACGGCTTATACATTATCAAGCGACTGACCTTTACCCATGACGCCCCGAAGAAAGAGAGACAAACCACCTGTTATATCCAACCCCAAACACCTTCCACCGTAAGGGAACAACATATCATTACCCAAATCATATCAAGGTCCCTTGTCCCCCCACCACCTCGTCAACATCATCTCCTCCTCATCACCACATCCCGACCCAGCCCCACTAACCCTCCACCCATCCTTCCCATCCCTCTCCCTTGTCCCCCCCTTCCCTCCACCGCCACGGATTACGTCTCCGCTCTCCGAAACTCCCCTGCCATCTCCTTACTACTCAGCCGCCTCCTCTCATTCGCCCGTTTGAGCGCCAGCAGTTCGGGGATGCTCCTTGCGTTGAGCGTGGCGCCTTTGGGGACGAGGACGTCGTTGGGTTCGGGGATGGCGATGGGAGTGGGGGCGGCGAGGATGAGGAGCGGTGCGAGGAGGGTAAGGAGGAGGGAGGCGAGGAGTGCGGTGCGCATGGTTGGTTGATTGTTTGCTTGTTTGTTGGGTGGGGTCTTCGATTGAGAGTGAGGGTGAGGGTGAGGGTCAGGGTGTCCGTCGTCGTGCTGGTGAGGATATTATATGAGTGAGTGGGTGGGTTTGGCAGTGATGGTTGTTATCGTCCTGCGATTCTGGATTATATTGGTAATGCTTGAAACTCCGTGAATCCGTACCGAGGACGCAATTGACAAAGCAAGATCAGAACGAGGACGGAGGAACAGGCCAGCAGAAGAAGTGATAATGACTTGCGGGGCAAAATGGGCACAGCAGGTCCATCCAACTTGTAGTTGTACCCACTGCTGCTCCTCACGTTGGTGGTGGCACGAACCCAACTCCAAGCCCGCGTTCGTCCATGACTCTCTCGCAATCCTAACCCGCTGCAGGCATCATCTGAAACCGTCATTATCATGCCCATGCCGTACCTTCGACTACGCAGCACCCACTCATGTTCCAGCAACAAAGACTCGCTCCAACAGGTGCGACACGGATTGGCAGCGCCGGTTGGCAGCCATGGCTGCATTGGGGCTTAGTGCAGGCGCTAAGGTGGTGGAAACGGGTATTTAAAGTACGCGCCGCCTTTGATACAGTTTCAGATTCTGCCTCCTTAGAGGACAATGATAATAAGGTATACATCGAACAAAAGACACAGGGTGCCAAGAAGTTAAAGATACATTCAATAGCGACCCTGCACATTCCTATCAAATGTATTTGCTTGGCTGCGTGCAGACGCTGTCATCTTGGAATACTTCGAACACGATGTCATTCTGGCATTTTTAGCTACGAGTACACCCTCGAGATTCTTACCAACGTCATTACTTGGTCTGGAGGGTCTACCTTACCGAGTTCATGAGTTCGTACGGCTTGATATCAAGGCGGCTTGTGATACATTGGGAGTTTGAGAAACCAGGAATAAGTGATGCTATCGCTGGCGTTCGAAACCGATGACTTCAAGCCACATTTTTCCCCTTCAGCAAGAATCGCTCTCCGGCTTCAGCTTCTCTGATCACATGATTCCGCTTCCCGGCCCCATCTCTCTCGTTGCCGCACCCTCTACTATTCGTAGCGTTGTGCCAGATGAGCGACGTCGCCATTCAAGAATCCCCTTGTCCACAAAATCATTCCTTCCCCTTCCTATCTCCATGTCTCTGGCGGTTGCATTCCTTCGCTGCACACCTCGGCATCTGTAAGAAAAGCCCACAACGGCAGTGTCGGTCGTCTCTCGAAAAACACTTTCGTTCAATGCCATTGTCTGCAAGTACGATTTGATCTATCTCGCCAAACACGACCGGAACCGCGAGGGTCTTAGCGCCGAGGTCGAAAAAGAGAATCTTGAGGTAGGTCGAAGCTTCATGATATTAAAAGTAGCCTTGAGGCTATGGGGACGATAGGGCAGCAAGTGAGTAGGCGGGAGCTTTGTCGCACCTTGAATTGAAGACAGTTCCCCAACTCGCCCCATCCAAAGTTCCTCCCCTCCATCCGCGCAGGAAGCGTCCATGTCTTTCCCCACTCAGATATCAAAGGCCGTTAGGTCACAAATGATATGATACCCTGACGCAAGCCTCACGACAACACCACTTTCAAGCTTTTCCGTACATACTGCCATCGAAAGGAGAGAAATGTAACACAACAACCTTAGCGTAGCCATAATCCTTTCGAATGCTTGGCATCAGAAATTCCTACACACCACCTGGGTTCAGATTACCAACTTCACAGCCATAACTGGATTGTAAAACTTTCTATCAAATAGTCAGACTTCCTATCGCGGCGAACTCAGCGCCGTTAATGTAGATAAAATCTATAGAGTCAAGGAAAAGATGAAGATTTCTCAAGCAGCGTAACCGATGATTTATCTTTTTTCTTGATTTCTAGATACTTACAAAGTAGTAGTTCATATCTAGAAACTTCATACACGTCAATTGTATTGAACGTTCTTACGACTCTAACATCGCTAGATTTATCAAAATCCGACTTGTGGTTCTAAAATTGGTAATTCGAATCTATGGGGGTGCGCTGGACATCTTTAACGCCAAGCATTCGAAAGAAATCATGAACACGCTAAAATGCCGCCTACTGGAAAAGCCACCGCATCTACAACATGCACGCGCCGCCGCCGCCCTCGTCTCAGAAAGGCACCTGCCTCCCCAGTCCCCCAACTCCGGAGCCCGTCGGTCACGCTCCCACAGCTCTGCACGTGTCTCCCCTCCGCCTCTCACAACACTTGCAGATGGGATCATCATCGCTGTCTTTATCGCATCAACGCTCCGCCATCGGTCTCAATCGTAGGAGCGGCGGCGAGGGGCGGCGGGGAAGAGGTGATTGTCGTGAGCTCTGATTTTCGTTCGTACGATCCCTGGGGAGGCGATGTAATCTTAGCCCGGATGGTTCGAAGATGTGGAGGCGGTTCACGGTTGTCGGGCTGCGGAAGAGTGGGCGGCGGAAGAGTGGGCGTCGGTGAGTAGGGTAGGTGAGGGATGCGTTGCGGAAAGGAGGCTTGAGTTTGGGTGGAAAGACTAGGCTGTTGGGTGCTTGGGATACCTTTGGCGGATCTTTCTTTCTTTCTTTCCTTTTTTTCTTTCTTCCTTTCTCCCCTTCCGTCTCTCTCCCTTCTATGTCACTCACTTAAAAAAACAGCCCTCAAACCCCCCACAAAATCGCCTCCATCCCACGCTCTTGCATTCATGACTGAGGTCTCCGTGCCGGCTGCTCTATTAGCCACTACCTCCCTCCCTCCCTCCCCATCACACCACATCCCCATCCAACATCAAAGCATCAATTGCCTCCAGCGTCCGCAACATACCTAGCCCCAGTCCAGTCCGGTTCAGTGCACACACGCAGCCAACCACACACGTCCATCGGTCTCGTCTCGAGATTCTCAGGAATCCCCCTGCTCACTCACTCACTCACTCACTCACTCACTCACTCACTCACTTTTCATGTTTACTAGCGAGACGGTTGATGGATGGATGGATGGATGGTGCGCGTTGGGGATGTTGTGCATTATGTATACGGGTTGGAACGCTGTGTGATTGAACTTGGTCAAGAGTCGAGGTTTGATTATTGCGATTGATGGAAGGGGAGGAAGGTGTGTATGTAGGTATGTAATGTTGAGCATCTGGTAGGCGAGTAGGTAGGTTGTATGTATGCATGTACACCTCGATTGTCTCGTCTTAGGGGCATTGGTATTGGTGCTGTTCGAGCATGCTTTCTTTCTTCTTACCCTTCTCTTTTCTCCTTTCAAGACGTACGTCTAGCTAGCTGTCAATGGATGGCGCATGCTTGTGCCTCGAAACATCACAACCCCCCCCCCCTTTCAGCTCCTGCTACTTCCACACACAAACACACACACGCGTAGTCACGCCCTCAACTCCCCGTCTCATTCCCCTCCAACTCGCTCTGCGGTCCTCCTACTTCCATGTACAAATACCCACTATCGCCTATCCACATGACAAATTAGCATTAGCCCTGCATTTTACACATGCAAACCCCTCCCCGCGGCACACCCCCACTCCACACACAGAGTACGTGACTCACCAAGTTGAGTCTGCACGCCCTCCTTGCTCTCCCGGACACACATGCCCGCCAACGCGACCCCGACCTCCCAGAACTTGGCCCAAGACCATGTGTCGGTGAACCCGGCGCCCTCGCCCGTGGTGCGGATGGTCATTTTGCATTTGTGGTCGTCTGGAGCCGTCACGGGATATGTGTCAGCGAATCGGTGCGTACTCCCTTCCCCCCTCCTTCCTCCCTTCAATGAATAAGTGATGGGATGGTTGTTCGATGTAGGTGGGTTGGTGTTCAGACTTCTATGTTTGTGGCTCTCCCTCAATGAAAACAGAATAAAGATGAAGTCAGAAAATGAACAACCATCTCACTAACCCGAAAACAACGAAAACGGCAACCCCACATTCGTCAACGGATCACCCCGCGGACCGAAATAGACATTCTCGTTACTCGTCCGCATCGAATCCAATATCACCTGACACGACACCTGCACCTGTGGTCGGCGCATCTTGCCGTAGCAGCGCACGTGGGCGGGATCGTATTTGGACACCACGATGCGCAGGTTGTCGTCGCCGCCTGAAGCTTTCGGGTGTCAGAGAGTGGACGGAAGTATGCTATTGGCGTCACATCGCATCACATCACGTTGCAAGCCTGCTGTCGCAGATATACGGTATGTATGGAAGTGGAAGGAGGGAGGAGGGAGAAGGACAGAAGACAGGGAAAAAACAAGCCACGGAAACAGACCCGACGCACCAATATCCTTCGCAATCCCCCCTTTTCCCCCCTGCTTCGCCGCACAATTCCTCACCACCACAAACGCCGCCACGGCCACATCCTCCGCGCTGGCCATCGCAAGCTCCTTATCTGGTGCCAGTGTCGGTTCTATCGCGCATTTCCCATCTGTGCTGATGTACCTCTGCGGCAGGCGGATGTCGAAGGCGCCTGTATTGCGCACGCCGAAGCTGAGCTGGGTTGTATTGACGCCGAGGAAACGGATGGCGTCGGTGCAGGAGTCGACGTTAAGGTCGTGGCCGAAGGCGTCGCCGTTGCAGACGTAGGAGACGAGGCTGGTGATGGGAATATTCGAGCTTGGATTTGGACTTGGAAGGAGGGAGAAGAGTGGGAGGATGTTCTTATTGTTGGTGGTGGTGATGATGGTTGTATTGTTAACACCGGCTGATGCCTGCAGGAGCTGTAGCGGGTTGTCCAATACGAATGCCGAGATGGAAGATACAACCGCGAAGGAGGAAAGGAGACGAGAAATCATGCTTTGCGTCTCATGCATGTTCTTGGTTTCTAATAATTCTTAGGGATGAACAACGCAAAAAAAGAAATGCAACTCCAGATGCAGACATCATGCGGTCAAAAAACCCACGACGCGACCCTGCGCTTGAGAGCATAAGGGTCCAGCGGTCAGAAACTTACAAAGGTTGACAGAGACCGGGTCGCGAGTCGGATGGCGCTTGCTATACGATGCGCTTCAACCTACACGTAGTTGGGAGATAGCAGGTCCAAGCAGCTCGCAGCAAGGGAACCAAGAGGACCAGGTGCTAACGCTTCAAGTGGAGGAGAGAACAGCTGAAGATCGAATAACGTCGCAGATTAGACAAGGAGGTTGAGTGTGACGAAGGCCGTGAATATTGCAACCTCGTCGAGAAGCCTTCCACAACTCTTCACCATTGTCTTTCCTGCCGCTCATAGAGCGCCTTCCCCTCCTTCGATGTCATGGGCCATTCCTTGTATAGTAGAATCCGCAAATTGATCCGCCTCTTACAGTATGATTTGGCTTCGAAGTATCCATGGGCTATTCTTCCCCCTCCTTTCTAGTCGCTCAGCACATCGTGCAGATAACACCGGAGCGAGAGTAGGGTCCCAACCACCCCATATTTCTAGCCATATGATCTAGTACTGCACATAGAATAGGCTCTCGAAGAGCTTTGGGGTGATTACTTCATCCTTCTTGAGTATGGTACAACAAGCTCTTCCGGTCAAGCCTCGTGAAGAGACCAGTAAGTGGCGTGATGCTGAATGTTCAACCTGCCTCTTAACATGGCTTCGCAGCCCTGTCAGTCATCAATTTCTTGGGCCAGGGCGAAGGTGTCGACTTCAAAGGCTATCTGGTGACAAACGAGGCGGAGTCTGCTTGGTCAAAGCGGAAACCCGCAGTGCCAGTGATACATGCTACAGCGAGCATAGACCAGGTAGAGGTAGATTCGGAGGCAGACTTCGTGGGGCAATTGCAGTAACAATGGTGGGTGCGTCTTCGGAGCTGCCTTTGTGTTGGTGAGTGCAGCACTTGCAGCAGCGCCCAGACGATCAGGAGGATTTTCCGAAAATCGCAAAAAAATGCGAGAACAGGGTCACGGCAACTGATACGTGTACTTGGTCCATAGGTAGAGAGGCTTTCTTTCGACAAACGTCTGATGGCTGAGAGACTGGAGGTGGAGGGGAGAAGGGCGTCGCTCGGCTGACCTTCCTCACTTGGCGGCCTTCAAATTCACTCGAGCGTGGGATACGGGGCATTCTTTTTCTCTGATCTGGAGGTACGTATCGTTCGTCATGTCATGAACACGCCAGTCGATGACCAGAAGACCCTCCTCATCTTGAATGAGACCGCCATACCCCACGATCGAGAGCGCGATCCAGCTTATCTCCTCCCCTACTGCTGGCGGCTTCAGGATTGCTATTCCTGCCTCCATTCGCAGTACCATTGCAGCTGGTGTGCTATCGTACGTCTGCCAATACACTCTGGTTGCGTCTTCTAATGGTGATTTTTGATCATTAGTCCTCTACCTGCGTTCCCAACCCTGCGACCTGGCCTCTACTCGCGCCTATCTATGATCCGGATATCTGCTCGCTGAATGATGAAAGATGGGAGCTGAGAGGGAATGAGCTAGGATGCAAAGTCAGTACGAGGACGTTCCTCAGCGTGGTAGTCGCGGTGCTGGGAACGGCGTTATTGATATGTGCTGGATGGGGGTTTGCAAGATTTTGGGGATGGAGCAGCACACGGTGGAGACGATGGGCGAGGAGCAGCAGGGCGAGGTCTGAACGGATTATGCAGTGGGTAAGAGGGCGGAGACGAGGGACGTTCAAGAATATCCTTGCAGGATGGGGCAGATAACAGAAGATCGTGGACGAACGAGTTGGATGAACCGCCGCTGTCTCGGTTGTATTCGTACGAAAATCTTCGAACCGCATCAATCTATGACGTTGGCGAATGGAATATGGACATCGTCTGCGCCAAATCCACAACTTGGATCGCCATCAATTACCCTTTATAGCCTTACTAATCTTGTACTCCACTACAATTGGCTTTCCCTTCTCAGCGACAAAGCGGCCTGCCCCTACAAAGACTCCGGTCTCAAGACCTTTCAGATTCTCGTCTCCGGTCTCGAATTTCATCTCGATGACTAGGTTGACGATCAGGTTATTCAGTTGGAATTGGAAAGAACTCAACACCAATGGGGCGAAGCTAGGAGAAGGGAATGGCTAGGGTGCAGGGCTTATCCAACACTTACAAGAGTTACCAAACGCTGTCGTCTTCGCGTCCGGGCTACCACCCAATACCAATCCTACCTCAGGCGTTATATCTACGACGCCGCTGTAAGAAAGATATACCAGAGCACCGCTCTTGTCTCTGGGACACATCAGCAACGGAGCTTATCAGGATGAGGCAGTCCTTCCTGAAAAGAGCCTCGGAGCCTTACTTGACAACAGCATGCGCGTTCAACCGCATCTGTTTCCCGCTGGGGTCGTTATGGATATAATCTGCACCTTGGCCGACCCAAGCGGCATCAATGGCTGGGGTAAAGCCGGGCTCGGACTTGACGGAGCCATCGACCATCGCCTGGGGCTGTTAAGAATAGCAAAATTGAGAGGAGTGGGACGTACAGCGATGGCTAGAGGGGTGCCCCTAGAGGCCGAACCTGGACATGAATGTTAGTTGAAGAGCGTGGGGTGAATCGACAAGGATCTAGACAGACCGACTGGGGAGATGTCGCCTAGGGTAACCTGGATACTGTCATTAAATGGGGTTCTGTACAGAGCAGGGTGTGGAAGATGATGTGAAACGGAGATATACGAGGACGGTCATCGCCGGCTGAAGGGATGGGAAATTGGACATATTGGCAGATATTGGAGCGCTCTATGGGAAATTCAGAAGTAGCGGGCTTGCGCAGACCTTGGTGGTTTCTGCCTATATCTAGATCTCTACTGCCAAAAGAAATAGAGCTGCATTCATGTGCAAATATGCTGCTCGTTCGCACCTGCGGAGCCAAAGTAAAGCTTCCCCGCATTATCCTCTACCCCTCGCCAAGCTGTGGTTCAGATCGTGCTTGGGTCAACTTGACTATTGGTCAAGCAAGTCGTTATCGGAGCCGTAGGTGCATTGACCATACCAACTCAGGTATCTGTACTTTTCTTGTCCTTGAGTAGAAAAGCTGGACAAAATGATAATGTATTGTCACTCGCTAGTTGCATATGCTTGTCGACAACGTTGAGAGGCTGTCTGGTAATCTGCACTAGATATGTGAATTACTAAGAGGTCTCGTGTCAAGAAGAATAATAATGAAGTGAAGGCGCAAAAAAACACAAAAAACACACGATGTCGACGCCTGTAGGACTCGAACCTACGCCCGCGAACTAATGTATATAGAGTCAATTTTTATTCGCATCAATGAGAAGAAACGCACGTACCGGAATTGATATCAGAAACACCAATGAGAGTCTTGGATCATTCTAGTCAATCGCCTTAACCACTCGGCCAAAGCGTCTTTGTACATGAGAATTTACCCTATACATGATTATATCAAAACTGTTTTTGATAAGGGCCAGATTCTAGATGCGGATTTCACGAGCCCGAGTCTGCGAAGACCCTTTTCCACACTACACTTTGAAATTCGCAGTCCTTTAAACAGCTCGTACTGCCAAACACTCTTGATTCAAACCATCAATCAGTGAGAAGTCTCCTTTATGAAGCTTGTAATCTTGTTCATGTGTTTTATTTCCCCTACGAAAGATTCTACTGTCTAGCTTTGCATTGAGTGCTATGCTTACATCGAAGCTCTGAAAATATTAATTCTATTGAGAATTAATCATCTTGCTACTTCAGGACATATAGATATCACAGGTACTGAAAGTTGATCCCCGCGAGTGAGCGAATAAATCTGCCAGGGCTATATGTTAGTATTTTCCTCTAACAATCTAAGCAGAGCTTTCTCACCACTATACCTGCACGTCATTGATCAAGACGATGGTCAAAAGTGCTTGGGAGATCTGTCTCTGGCGCATGCAAGGAGCCAGGCTGGTCGAGCTCTCTGATCTGTGCCCCTTGAAGAAAAGTCTCTCCAAAAGTCAATAATCCGAAGATCTTCGTCGTCCTCATCGATCTAGTCAACACAGCCTGCTGCCTTTACCAGCTGGCTGGAAAGAGCTTTGCTCGATGGCGTGCCATCAAGTCGTGTTGATTCTGCTGATTCTGGGCTTCCATCATTCGTGACAAAACGACAAAGAATTGCAAGTGAAAGTAGCATTCCTAGTACATACAGCAGTGTATCTATGAGATCCACCCAGCCGAAAATTCAATACATTCCCTTGAGTGTAAAGAATAGTAATTGGATGATGAAAAGTTTGATCTTCCATGACGAGATATGTGAAGTAATAGGGATATGTAAGAGAGGCGAGAAATTGGTTGCCGAGTCCAACTGACACCAATCGTGTACAGTAATATGGTAGCCGGTCTTGGCAGCGAGATTGGTGAAACTCTTCTTTGGACGAGCGATGCACCACTTCCTAATGAGATTTACTACTCAGTCTACTTCACGTCTCAGGCAAATGGCCGGCGAGTTCTCCATCATGCAGGCCGAATCTCGAATGGCTTTCTCGATCAACTGCTGTTTGTGGTAGAAAGGCTCAATGGTGGCAGAGCTTCATTTGCTATTCTGGTCGAAAGCCTGGCTTGAGAATCCTTATCTAGAAAATCTCTTTGTGAATACTGCCAGTGATGACCCGCCCGCATCGCATACTTCATCGGCCTGTGTCCTTCGCTCAATCTCCTCGCTCCAGCCGTTCAGCGTCCAGCATCAATTGCTGAGCCTGGGCTCTGAGAATTGCTGGCACGTGCTCGCGTGGATGGACATCAAGGTAAATTTGGTATTCGATGTTGCGAGTCGTAGCAGACCCAAGGTGGGTTCCATTGCGTCTTTTATTCCCTGTTTGACCCGCTCGAACCCTGCTATGACCTCCTGCATACCAGTGTCATATTCATCTTCAAGCAAGACTTCCACAACTATATTACGAAATCCGTTGAACGCCCTCAGTTTTGGGGGAGTGTAGCTTCGTAATGGTCCAATCATGTCCAGTTCGAAACAGCCGAATTGGATGTGAAGAATATCGTGAAGAATTTGGGTCCCCGTGAAACCGTCAATGGTAGCCTCACAGATCACTGCCATACAACGTTCGTATGTAGGGTGCGTCTCCTGGTCTGAGGGTAAGCTGCCACTTAACGGCGCTAGACCGCCAACTCACATCTTCATTTTCTGCATGCGATATACTGCCCGAATCGGGGGTTCCAGTGCCTTGCTCGCCCAGAAGTTTATGCCGTACCGGAAGATGCTTTCTGAGTAAAGTATTTCGTGTGCTTCGCGGCTGATGGCTTTTGAAGTTCGAAGGATGACCAAGTCATGTTTGTCGAACTTGTCAATTCCGTCTGTCAAAGTATCCCCGTGTACAGGTTCCGAAGGAAGAAAAACGCAGTGACGCCCTTTGACGAGAAGTCGATAGATTTCGTCTCGAATTTCACGAGGAAGGGTGAAGAGCGCACCTCCATGTTCCGAGTCGCCCAGAGGGATGCGGCTTGAGCCTTTAAATGCCATGGTTTAGGTGTCGTGTAAGGCGATGAGGGTTTTGTATGCTGGTGGAATTAATGCCAATTGTTTGGAGTCGCGGAAGAACCGCAAGTGTTATCTGCGTCAGATGCTGTTCACTCGAATCAAAGAACCGTTCACTCTAGAAGAAGAAATGAGGCTGAGATAGTTCTCCGTTCAAAGAGGATTGGCTTTCCGTCAGTCGTGTGAACGGTATGAGTCCTGTGTTGGCAGGAGTGACAGTCTCAGAAGAATGTTCTTTCTAGGCAAACGCAAGGTCGATACTCACAACGTGGAGCTTACGTGCAGATGTGTTGTAATTTCTTCAAAGCTCGTGAGGTCACAGGTCCAGATCCATCCCACTGTAAGAATCGGTTTTGGTGTTCAATGAATTTCAATCAATGAATTTGGGGCCCCATTAGGATGTCCGACGCTAATGAAAGCCAATCCAAGCTAGCCGCGCGCCGCTCTCCACTAATTTTCCGAGATGGAGAATAAAGACGAACCTTACCTTATGCAATACAGAAACCCCTCTACTCAGGACGGTTCTTAATAAGGGGCTATTAATCTATCCGGGAATAGCCTTTTCTTTTCTCATCGTTACAAACTTCTCGAATAAGACCTCTATGAAACAACAGCTCCATCTTGATTCAGGTAGCGTCCATCTCACTCTCAATCAAACTCCGCATCTCGACTGCAGGCTAAGAGTTCAAGGCAAGGGAGATGATATTTTCTCCGATGTTGAGCTCCTCCGCAGGACCGATTAATATGCTAGATAACACTGCCATCGGTGTTCATATTCAGCTCCGCATTTTTGGATCTCTCTCGCTTATCCTCTGAATGTTTCATCCATATTGCCATCGATATCAGCATCCCAGCCATAAGAAGGTTCACCCCTGTCCAGTACCCAACGGACTCAATGGAATAACGTTTGACAAGTTGTCCCACGATAGGTGGCCCAATCAAAGCAAATGCCGAACTCAAGGCCCACATAATCCCCGTCCAGGCCCCCAGTGAGCCACCAAGTTTTTTTGGAATGATGAAAGCAACACCAGATGCTGGCAAGCCGAACAAAGCACCGCCAAGAACTCCCAATAGGACGCAGAATGCAATGGCGTGGCTTTCTTGTTGAGCGAGTGGCCATAGTAGAAAGACTACTAGAGCGGCGGCGAAGCAGCTAATAGCGTGTACCATGGCAGGATTGGACCACCTGGGATACATCAATATTTCCCTTCCTGGTAAAAGAGAGTCATACCTTGCACTCGCGACCACTGCACTGCTCAAGCGCCCAATAACACTGCATCTGTAGAATGTCAGGTAAGAACAGGAATTCCACGCCGATATTCTCGGCTTCATGACCTACCCGTTCACCATGGTCAAGAACCACACGGTCTTTATACCTTTGAATCGCTCACGTTCAGCCCACTCGGTGATATGAAACAAGAGTGGATAGAAAGCCAAGAACATGAAGCCTACGCCTACAGAGTAGGCTAGGAACAGAAGATTCTTGAATGCTTCAAAGTCGATCCAGGTGGACATTCTGATTACTAATTTTAAAGGCCGCCTCTTCGCTGCTGGATTGGAAGCACCGAAGATGAAGCATATGGCGGAGACGCCACCAATGATTGCGGAGACAAGCCTGATGCCGGCAGGAAAACCGTGTTCGGTGATGAGATAGGTGGTCGCCAGTGGATAAGCAAGACCTCCTGCCAAACGGTAAGTGGACAAAGCATGCGACTGGAGATGTTTTCATCATACCAGCGGCAGCTCCAGCGGAGGTGATACCAACAGCGAAGTATTTATGCTGTGGAAACCACTCAACAAGGATGTCAGCCTCCAAAGTCCGGGTTTGAGCTGACTGTTTCCTCACCTGAATAGCACAATGGGAACTGTGAGTAAAGAAACAACTCATGCCAGCCCCAGCTATAATACTCTGAGTCAAGATGATCAATCCATAACTTCCCTGACTCTCCGGTCCTTGCGGACTGTTGAAGCTCAAACAGAAATACCCCAGCCATGTCAAAACCCCTCCAACTCCCACAATAATTCTGTGGAATTTGGCGTCGAGAAGCCGGCCCACAATGAACGAGAGCAGCAACACCATAAATGCTTGAACGCCGCCGATCAGGCCGATGCTCGTGTCTGTCGCCCCCGATAGAAGATGCTCGTCATAGTACCTGAAAAAGGTACCAAAGCTCATAATCAGGCCCCTGCGAACACGGCGGTCAGCATAAACCGTTCTCAGCGCAGATGATCCCGCGGGAATGTCAGGAAAGATACCAGCAGTTTGCCATTCCAAAAAAACCCGACACCAGTGCCGCGTATGGGCGCCATGCTCGTGGCCATCTAGATGTGTGAGAAACTCTGCTCTGCTGAGTGTCCGCGTTCAGATCGAACAACGACATCATGCCCTCCGAACCGTTTTCCTTCGAAATCATTTGGATTTTATGACCGAAGAATTCTTGCGCACACCTTCAGGACATCGAATGAATTGGTGTGACGCGAGTCTGATAGACTTCCTGAACTACGAATGGCGCACGATAACCATAGAAATCTGATCACATCCGAAGGCTAGAGTTTTGTACAAACGAGATAGGCGTATATCGGCGGGCGGTATCACAGTTTAATGAAGGAAGCAGTTCAATTCACCGGTTTGGGTTTGCGGATTTTGAGCAGGTTGTAGAAGCTTATCCTGCGCAACACTTGGTCTACTCAATTTACCCCCAACCAAATTGACCGAGTCAACAGCGTGACACAGATCTTTCCCGCATCAGTTTTCAGCTAGCGACAGACTTCTCGCAAAGACGTAGCATACCTGACATTGGTGAACGGGGATTTCGGCAAAGCTGTGTGCTTTAAGACGCCCCTGATGCACTTCAACAAAGTTAGCGCGCTGCTGTGTGGTAACAACTCACCAGGCCTTTACATTACCAAAGAAGAATCGTTCACCGAGCAATTTTGGTTCTCGTACGTCGTGTCACCATTGGTGTCTGGTTTCTGCCCCTAAAATATTTCATCTCATCAATGTCTACACGCTCTTCGAATAATCATGTCGAAACAACAATCGCGTGCACCTTATTTGCCCCTACCGAGGCACAACGTCGATCAAGCATTGTACATGCCTTTGCGATCTGGACGGCAAGTTTGCAATTCTCATGTGTCGGTACCTCTGGAAGCTCATGCGGATGGGATGATGGCAGCGCTTAAAAGTAGCGACAAGTTATTTATAGTCCACTGATCCTGCCAAAACTTGTGTGAGACCGGTACTGATCGCTCTTTGAGAAAACAGCCTCGAGCACAAAGTGACCTCGCTCTCACTGAAGGAACCTTATCTAGAGGAGCCCACAAATGTCAACGCAGGATTGATACCTGCGGAGAGTGTGCCTGGACGTCCATATGCTCGTGCTACATCCTTTCCTTCATTGCTTTGGTGGAAGAAATGGTGGTACTTGATCTCACCGCTAGCTGTTGCGAGGAAGCAGCGAGTTCGAACCAATGTAGGCTATGGGTCGTCACGATCTTTCATGACTCATCGACTGCAACCTGAACATCCATTCGAGCCTCATGCCAGGCATCAGCAGCCCCGGCCCTTCAAGGATGCTGCGGTCCAGTAACACGAAGTTGTTCGTAAAGCAGAAGAGCTGCTTTGAGTCCAGGCTCATTCAGTGAATTACCCTGATCAGACGCTCTGCCATTTCTTTTGGACTGCCTTGATGATGACCCGAAGAAGTCCTATCCATGAATCTCTCCTGCCACATTCAGATTTTCTATCGCGGTCACAGTGACACGGGCAAAATTTCTTTCGTCAAAGCTTCCAGGGTTCGACTTCAGCACTGAGTATATCACGAGGAGCCAGCGCTACGGACTGGCAAATCTGGGTCAGATTTCTCCGCTTCATCTATGCTTCTGAGCTACCTACCCAATATCCCTAGCAGTCCCCTATTCCCTGACATCCCACGTGTCCCTCTCCGATTTCTACACCTATCACAAGCACTCTCTGAGACCTTTCAACAATTCCGCAGATGCGAGGCATAATGAGGGCTTTGAGGCAGACGCTTGGTATCTATGGCTCCTTGACTACTACTGATTTCACCAAGATGGCCGCACATATCCCAAAAATTTACATTCGGGAGTACTCTTTTTGATGTAGTTCACGATACCAAATATTCGTTCTCAAACCTCTAAAGCCTGCAGATTTATACTTCGGCTCAGTCGAGCATTTGAGTCCCGACACAGCCCAACCTTCTTTCTTCTTATCGTCATACCAAGTTCCACAAACATCAAGAGTGACGGCAAAACTTTTCGCACCATCGATCATACTTCTGCCTTGGTCATTCTCATGTCCCTCAAGAATCACTAACAATAATTTTAGATCACTTGGTAGAGGATCAATCAAAGCAGATAATTCGAGTCTTCTCTTGGTGAACAGAGGCTGGGTTACGAGGCTCTTGATCGGCAGAAAGGATTATTCACAGGACCTCGTTCGTTTCAGAAGAATGGAAGGGCTTCATTCACTGGCGACAGCTCACCTGCAACAGTGACTCTCCTAGACATCCACTACATTCTACATTTTATCTACTTGCCTCGCTCTTGCGCATGATTTCTCACGCTACCAGTATCCTCAATTGTTTTCCGTCGGTGGTAATCCTGAACACAACCTCTGTCGAATGTCTTACACTTCATGAATGCAAAACCTTACCTTCTATATACATAGGACTGATCTCAAAAATGGCGGCCTACGTGGTCTCGTTAGGTACTGATGACTACCTTGTCTACTTTTTCCTAGGCTGGGTAAGAGCAGACAACGATCAGAGATGGGAGGGACCTACAATGCTACGACATACATGATCGACTTCGCGTTACACGTCGATTCACGCTGAATGCGCAAATTTTTGTGGATCCACTGTAGTGAGGCCTACTGAGCTGTTGAAAATTTGTCTGGAAGGAGCAGGCAGACGAAGTGAGCCAGTAGCGAACGATAGAGTCAAGGTCAAGCATTTGGGTTAGAGGAAGATGTTTGAATTCCCAAGGTTCGTATTCATGAGTACTGAGCAGCAAGCTTTCGGACGTTGCTGATATTTCAGTTGCAACGAACTCAAGGTGACAGCCACGCCTATTTCGCATCGGAAGCGCACATCAAGTATGTGGCAAGAGGATGATTGGGAAACGGATCCTCATGTTCGAGAGTCCCTTAACATAGGGTTGATCTCAACATTCATCAACGTCCTTGCGTGTGTCAGACGCGCGAGCAAGCTGGTGAGGTAATAGATGCCTTGTGCTAGCTCCATGTTGGTACGAGATGGAACTGTTGGTACAAAATCCAATGCCCGACCTCCCTGCGAATATCATTCTATGAGCTCTCGATAGGGAAGATGATGCAAATAGAAAGAAGCTCTGGCCGAACGCAAAGACGGGCAAGACTAAGTTCAGCGGTCTCAGCTGACTCTCAATCATTGAGGTAATGGGGATAACGCCAGGACTGCATGGCAAGCACTGGAGACGCTATCACCACGGTCACCAAGTTACAAATCCGAATGCAATCGGACATCTCAGCCGGATTTTATCTTTGAGTAACGTTGGCCTGTGGAGGATTTTTCGTTTTCGGACCCCAACAACTATTTGGAGCTACGGCACAATGCACCGCCTGCCGTTGTCCTTAGGACGGACCAGGACTCCGAGTATGCCAGGGAAGCAATAGAAGCGAAATCTGGTACCGCCTTTGACCACGTCGATCTCCACAGCTTTCAGCGAACGATCTACGAAAACGCTGACGGGGCCCACTGGCATACCAGTCACGGTCCAGGCGGACTACCAGATTTCGACTGGATTGAGGAACAAAATGATTTCGAGCTCGAGACAGATTCGCAAACCGGGAAGCAGATGGCGGCTTCAACTCTGGTTCGGACCTCATTTCCTCGTCTCTTCTTGCGATCACATCCATCGACTGAATACCATCAGTCATCATCAAGTACAGACCCCATTACCCGTCACACATATTCGAATTAATCTCAGGCTTATTTTTGATGCCCAAGGTGATGGGGTCTTCTCCGATCACGCAAGTCTGCGAGTATGTTCAACATCAATGTTTACGAATCTTCAACCTTCTGTAATATGTGCGCGAGCAATTCTTAGTACATCCAGAAAAGATTAACGAGAAGTCCTTCATCTACCTCTTGAGAACTCATGGAAATGATTTTGGGCTGGATTCATCAATCGGAAAGTCTTAAAAGCGCTCGGTTCCTAAAATGTTGGATTCTCTCCTCAGTTTGTTAATCCATTTCTACAATCAACCTCTCAAATAAGTTCCTAATATACTAGCAATACCATAGCGGGTTCTGGATTAACTACCGCCATCAAGGTCCCCGAGAAGATGGACGTCTTTACAATTCAATCTGTCAGAATGGATTCAGCACCAGTGGACCCTGGCGCGGGCGCCGTGGATGCCGCCATCCTCGGTCCTGCATCCCGGTTTTCTACGGAGAAAAATCATTGTCCTGTGCTCAGGGCGCCCTAGACGATGAGCTAACCTGCTGGTCTCTTATCAATCGCTTCAAAAGTATCTGATTGAGCAGGCGCTTCTTGAAAAGCCCTAAGCCTTCCCCAATGAAATCACTGCTCCTTGCTGATGTTTCACTTCCTAGTCCGGCACGGACCAAAAAGCGTGAAAGAATTTCTCTCTATGGTCCAATTTCGCCCACCATCTTCCGCTGATACAACGGGACATCGGGGCCATCATGACGGCAACCGATCGCCTGAACCTACCTGATGACGAGCCAAGTACGGGCCAATGTTTTGGCTCACATTCTAAAGGATTGGCTTGCACGGTATCTCCGGCCCGGAGATTCGCCTCTGACATTGCCAAATTTCGTATGGACGAAAAAAATGGCTGCTCTTTAGCGGTGGCGTTTTCCCTGAGAGGCGCGTTCGGACAGCTGCACGGTGTGATGTGTTTTTATACTTGATCTCTACCCGGGCTTACTCATGTGTCAACCCTACAGCTACCCGAAATACCTCTGCTACCTCCAGAAGAGCTTTTGAGTTGCCCAATCTGGAAGATTGGAGACAACAGTTTCGCGAAGCTTTTACGGAGGTACGAGGAGAGAGAGAGAGTATTGGAGTCTACTACACAGGAGTTAGAGTTTGGAAGGCGACTAAGAACATCAAGCTCAGTGGATGTGACTTATGTACCCACAGCTGCCATGCCAGCTCTGCCGCTTTTCGCAAGTACAACAATAAGTACCTCGAAGGCAGGTGGAGGAACAATCTGAAAATCACAAAGTCAGTATAGGTTCTTATCAATGACTTCAACACATACTAATAACTTCTAGACACGGATCAGTGGCCTCAAAACACGTTTACCATCAGTAGCATTTTGCTTCCATCAAACCATTCCACCCGGAAACTTCACGGATCAAGCACGCGATTCCTCTTCTATTTCTGTATTGGACTTTTTGCTCGTGGTCAACCCCCCTCCACTTCATCATTCCTCATCATCAACGTCTCCGGTCACAGAAAATTGGGTTCATGAACTGACCATATTTCCTTCATCATCAGTATCGTTCTTCACAGAAACACGAGATAGAAATCAAGATCCAGAGCTAAAGAGGAAAGCTTCGACAGAGATGATGGATATATCGAAGGAGACCAAAGAGCTTAATCGAGCCAGTGAAGATACTCATGCTATGCCGTCTAAGTATCAAAACCCCAGTGTGCATGATGCATCGGAGAGCCAACATCTTGCCGAGGTTTTTGGTGAGGACTGTATTTTCCTTGGAAAATCATGGGTGAGAAAAGATACGGCAGAACTACAGGTATCAGTCGGAGAGCCGTGAAAGAAAAAATGGGATCAACTCTCAGCCAAAAATGCGGCCCACACTGACCAGCATTTCACCATCGTGATGGCTCTTTTCAAAGTTAAACAGGCAGCGGATCCCGGAAAAGGATAGTTGTGCTCTCTTTGCTCAGCGAAGGTAAGGTTCGGCATCCTTCAAATACGAGACGCAGCACTCTTACGCGCTCAAGTCACCACTAGCACACTGGTATACATGCACAGTTCGACACAGACGGTAGTGGTTGGCAAAATGTTGATGCACCCGGTCAAAGCGACGTTATCTCGGTGACACATCACGACCGCCAAGGAGTGGGAATCTTTGTCACGGTGATCGAGGGTCTGAAACTGTGGATGTACTGGCTAGATATGACGAACCAGGAACGGAAAGATTTCGAAAGGGATTCATCATGCGTTGTGACTTAAAAGGCTCGAAGGGTTCCTTTGTGGGACCAAATACACCTCATCCAAATAGCTGAGTTGGCACCATGGTAGGTAACCCTTTCGAGATCTAAAAATCAAAAAGCACGCTCACCGTTTCCACACGCAGAGCGCCTCGGCGTTCGCGTCAAATTCTTCTTGATGAATCTCTGCTGCTGGTATGGGTCTCCCTCCGTTGGCGGCGCAGCCGAGCGCGACCTGACTATTGAATCGGAGGTCGAAGGCCTGGTGAGAGCTGGGTTTAAGCTGTGGGATTAGCCTTCGATCGAGCGCGAAAAGTCAAGCTCGTCACATGATGGACCCATAACAATGCTCCCAATAGTCCGACTAGTCCGTCCACAGGCCTAGACTAGTCCAAAATAAAGCTATTCACACAGTCCACAATCCGTCCAAATGCTTGCCCGTCCAAGTGGATTTAGACTAGTCCATGGACTGGTCCGACTACTCCTCCATGGCTTCCAAAGCATCTTCCCCCAAAGTACCGACAACAGCATATAGATCTTCCTCCGTAAAGAGACCCAATTAAAACCATAAATTCAGCTAAAAACCAAAACATTAAGAAATAAAAAGGAGAAGCTGACCCTCTCTAAAACTTCTATCAAGTGGTAAGAAGCACACCAGGGCGCGACACGGAGGCGGACCACACTAGGCGGGAGAACGAAAGGGGGAACATAGGTTCCAGTGTAGCGCAACCCCCCCCTACAAAACAAAATACAAAAACACATTGCAAGGTCTGTTAGCCAATCATCTGCGCCGTGCCGACTCACTGTTAAAATGCAGGACGTAAAAACAGGAGCAGCCGCGTAACAAGTTACAACATAAAACCACATTAACCCGCTCCCGCTCCATTCAAGGACGTAACTCACAAAGAACCAAGTGGATGGGGCGACATGTATCTATGAAGACTTTACAAATAGCATACAATAAGCCAACAGGAAGGCCATATACTAACCCAATGAAACCGGCGAGTTTGAGTTACGTCAAGGCACCGCGTCGTGCTTTGCCCGAACCAAACATCATCTTCTCAATCCTACAGGACGTCCGTAAATCACGTTGCTCCAAGTAAAGTATGCCAACCATGACGTACACCGGCCTAGCTTTAGGACATATCTCTTGGGTATAACAAACCCAGCTTAGTCTCGCTTCTCTATTCTTTTGCGTTTGATTATCAACCATTTCTCATCCATAATCATTGTGGTTCCCTGTCGATCTTTCGTTCTCGTAGTAAGAACAGCCGTTGCCCTGGCAAATCAATGTATTCGGCATAGCCTATGAACTTTATCGCCCTGTTGGGGAAAACATTGGGCTTGCTTTTTGATGATGGCGCAGGTGTCGCGTTCTGTGAGAGGTAGAGGTATTTCTCCACATCCGGTCAACGATAACCGCGGCAAGGGTGTTTCAGCATATATACCAGAAGTTGTGAACGTGCTACCATCATTTATTGTATATTGAAGGTTGTGTGGAGCACTTTTGGTCTTATTCGCGTTAAATCTTTGAAAGGCATGTTTGCTTTTATCTCTCTCGGAGCGTCCGGCATCGCCGTGGTTATTCAAACATGTACTTCTTGCAAGGCAGTGACTCAGCACGCGTTGCGAATGTGACGCAGAGGTTGGAAGAGTGGCAGAGGATTAACAGATGGCGAAATATTGCTCGGGAGTCTATTTACGCGAAACGAACACGCTATCACGTGCAGGCTTCCCGCCACTTCTGCTTCTGCTTGAACCGTCGCAGCTCATACATACACCCACTGGCCACAATATACGCCAAACCAGCAAAGATCTGAGGATAGAGATAATCACGCCTGGACCCGGGACGACGAAGCTCAAGTGCGATGACTTCTGCGAAAGTCGTGGGTAAGACGACCGACATCCATGATAGAGAGAGCAAAGAAGCCAGTTCCACTAAACCAGCAACTTCGACGCAGATGGGTCCGATGGTCATCCAAAAGACGCCAAAGAAGGCTCCGCTAACAATGACGAAGAGTATAGTCACCCCGTACGATGTTGCAGGCAGCCAGATAGCGAAGCACGTGAAACCGCAAATCAGGGTCAGCACTCCAGCTGTCTCCATGCGACCAAAGTGATCGCTGGCTACTCCAACCAACGGCCGTCCAACCGCAGTGCCTAAGTTGAGGAACGCAGATACAGCAGCTGCCTTGCCGGCTGAAAGCCCAATCGAGCGTGCGAAATCCGAAAGCGAGAACAGGATAGTGACATAGCCGAGCATGCTGACGAATGCCCAGGAAAGCAACAGGAACACATCGTACCTACGCAGCAACTTCGTATCGAATCCACGCTGGGGAGGCTTGATAGCCTTGTTGCGATTTCGAATCATCAACGCAGCTATCACGTTCATCATGCCAGCGATGATCCCCGTGATGCGGAGGGACCATGCCAAAGAGATGTTCTCGATCATAGCCTGTGTTGCGAATGAAAAAATCAGGCCTCCTATGCCTGAGCCAGCTGAAGCGATGCCGCTCGCTAGGCTGCGCTTCTTCTCAAACCACTGCGATAGAATCGCAATACTTGGGATGGACACGAATCCAACGCCAAAGCCGACGAGCACGCCTTGAGAAAGAAAAAGCTCCCAGATACGATGAGCAAAGGACGCAGAGATATAACCGGCCGCTAGCAGCACCGCTCCAAACAGCATGGGTGTCTGCGTCCCGAACCTCCTCGCAAGGATCGTGACGACAGGAGCTACAAGCATAGCCATGGAGAAATTGAGACCGCCGATGAAAGCGAAGTCGATGCTGGATGCGTCTGGGTAGATGTTGGCGGACAGGTAATGGGCGAGGTAGACGCCGTATGACTGTGTAATCGCCCAGTTTTAGATATGCTACGATCTGATGCTTCCGATTTTGGAGAGGATGGCAAGAAGGTTTTGAAAGGAGATCTTACAGCAGTAACACCCCAAGTGAAGCCATTGATGATGAAGACGGACGCGACGCAGACCCAGCCATATCCACCATCTGGTGGAAGGTCGACCGCCAAGTCTGAATCACTCAATGGCAACGCAATAGCCTGTGTCTCGTGGATCTTTGGCTCCGAAGAGTCATTGACAAGCTCAGCGGTGCCAGACATCCTTGTGTTCGAAAATTAAGGACTCCCTCACAAACTTGCTCTACAAGTATGCCCGCCTTGCAGCAATGAAAAAGCACCTCCCAGGAGATGACGCTGCTGGGAGATATCCATTTTATACACGATCAAGATCCCTACGCTCGATTTGACGCATCGGACTAGAAAGTTTGTGGGGTCATGACTAAGCGAAGAATATGTCACTGCCTGTACCTGATTGGCTGCCACCAGTGTCCCGCGTTTGGGTGCGAACCCGCCAGCATCATACATTCTTTCTGACAAGTATTGTCCGTCCAATCACCATGTCTGAGCATGTCACAGTCTAACACATTCTGCTTAGATGACAGGCTTTTCTACTTCTTATATATCAAACACATTTCATTGCTAACATACATCTTTCTGCTTACTGCAGTCAAAGCCAGAAACGTCTGTGAAAATTTCACCATCATCTATCTCCCATCCTTAGCTACCTCAATCGCGGTCGCAGACAACATATTGACCCGAGCAATCTTTTCCTGCAATACATAAGCCCTCAGGCAAACCATCAAAGATCAGAACTCCACAGGCCTCGGCTCGACCAAGAATGGAAAACACCACCACAACCAGCACCACCCACCCCATCCCCATCCTCCCCACCGCCGACCCCGACCTCCCCCCCTCAGACCTCGAAAAACAACCCCCCCAACCACCAGCGCCCACCGCGCCCAAACTCTCCGCCTTCCGCTCCCTCGGCCTCCTCGACCGCTTCCTCGCCCTCTGGATCCTCCTCGCCATGACCACCGGCATCCTCCTCGGCACCTTCGTCCCCAGCACGGGCCCCGCCCTGCAAAAGGGCAGCTTCGCCGGCGTCTCCCTCCCCATCGCCCTCGGCCTCCTCGCCATGATGTACCCCATCCTGTGCAAAGTGCGCTTCGAATCCCTCCACCTCGCCTTCGCCGACAGGTCCATCTGGACCCAGATCGGCGTGTCCGTCCTCCTGAACTGGATCCTCGCCCCCTTCCTCATGCTCGCGCTCGCGTGGGCGTTCCTGCCCGACAAGCAGGGGCTGCGGCAGGGGCTGGTGCTCGTGGGGCTCGCGCGCTGCATCGCCATGGTGCTCGTCTGGACGGGTCTCGCGGGCGGCGACACCGAGTTCTGCGCCCTGCTCGTGGCGCTCAATTCCCTGCTGCAGATGGTGCTGTATGCGCCGCTGGCCGTGCTGTTCGTCGACGTCGTCGGCGGGGCGGGCGAGGCGAAGAAGGTGTCGTACGCGACGGTCGCGACGAGCGTGGCCGTCTTCCTGGGCATCCCGCTCGGCGCGGCCGTCGTGACGAGGTTGGCGCTCCGGAGGCGAGCCAGCCCGGACTGGTTCGATGGGACGTTTTTGAAGTATCTGAACCCGTGGTCCCTGATCGGTCTCCTCTTTACGATTCTCGTGCTCTTCGCGTCCCAGGGCCACCGCGTCGTGCACCAGATCGTCTCCGTGGTCCGCGTCGCCGCGCCCCTGGTGGTGTATTTCGGCGTCGTGTTCTTCTTCACGCTGCTCCTGATGCACCGGCTGGGTTTCGGGTACAGGGTGTCGGCGACGCAGAGTTTCACGGCCGCGAGCAACAATTTCGAACTGGCGATTGCGGTGGCGGTGGCGACGTTTGGGGCCGATAGCGACCAGGCGCTCGCGAGTACGGTGGGGCCGTTGATCGAGGTGCCGGTGCTTTTGGGGCTCGTGTATGTGGTCCGGGAGATTGGGAGGAGGAGGGGGTGGAAGGATTGAGGTGCGGGAAGGAAAGGGAGAAGATCGCAGAATCGTAGTCACTGTCGACATTCCAGCTTCTCGTCGAAGCTTTCTTGGAGGCAATGCTGAGTTCCAATATGATCTTGGCATCAGAGACATAGGGAAATGCTTTCATCAGATAAAACTCAGACCTACAGCGCCTCCCCCCTCACCATCCCCACCACCTCCCCGCTCAACCCCCCCTTCCACACATCCAACAAATCCCCCCAATCCGCCAACAACCCCATCCCCCCACCAAGCCCAGACTGAAACCCCAACCACCCCATCAACCCTCCCGTCAGCGACCGTCCCAGCTCGCTGAAGTTGACACCGACGAAGCCAGCGCCGCACAAGAGTATAAGAGGAAACACCTTCGCCTAAAACGGGAGACTTCAGGAATTATGCCACAGCAGCTGACACGGTATCCGGGTCATGGATCGAAACATCATGTGGTGCGAATTCCGTCGCAGTTCTCACTTCCCGACTCTTAACCACCGTCATCGTTGTAGCACTGGCACCCCCTGCGCCCGGCACTGTACGCGCTCGCGGCAGGGGTGCTCGCTTTGATCACTGTGAAGACTGAGATCTGATGATGCCTCCCGCTGCTGTAGGCTGGATGCGTGGCTGGCGATGGTGCGGTTGAGGATTTGGGGTGGGATTTTGTGTGGTATTGGTATGTTTTGCGGAGGCGGGTGAGGGGGCGGGTGAGGGGGACGGGGGTTGCGGCGGGGTGGCAGAGGTGTGTTTTTGGTTGGTTGGCTGGTTGGTGGTGTTGGAGGGTTTGAGAGATGGGGATGGAGGATGCGGGGTGAGATTGGGGGGGGGAGATCCGGGGCGCATACGGTTGGGATCTGTGGAGTCTGCATCGGGGACTGCGGTTCTCGATGCAGGGTCGCTGGCAGGAGGGGAGGTGGTTTGCGGATGAAGAGGCGGCTGCCGAGACGATGGGAAGATGGATTGGTGTTGTGGTTGTGGAGGGTTGGGGGCGCGTTGTGGAGACGCGGGGCGAGGGCTCTCAGGGTGGGGTGTGGGCTTGCTGCTTCGATGGGATGTTTGGTCTCCTCTGCCTACGTATCGCGTCGTCTGTAGTGAAGATGGGGACGGCCATGTTTGACTGCTGTGTTGGGGCGGAGTGGTGGAAGGATTGTTACGAAGATGGAGGAGGAGGAGGGATCGCTGAAGGTTGAGCGAGCCGAGGAGCCGCCAACAGGTAGGATGCTCATACGGATTACAATCTATCCGCTACTGACAACGCGGCGGGGATGTTACTAGATCTGACTGAGGAAGATAACTGGTAGTCCAACGCAATTGGTCTATCTAATCGCTCTCAAAGACAAGGGTATCAAGCTGTCCGCCCATAACCAGGACAGTGTAGAATAAGAATAATGCACAAGCCCCTCTCAGCCTGAACGCCCTACGTGAGTGTTTCCCGCACCAGAAGTCTGAAGGAGGCCATGGTCTCGGCCTTCAGGTCATGCGCAAACTTCTGCAATCTCCTCCTGTTGTGGGCTCGGCAGGTCTGGTAGCTCCTTCTCGAACTTATCAACTTTGCCAGGTCTTGGTGTGCTGCTAGGGGTACTTTCGTTGCCCGCCCTTGGAGTACTTCCGCTGCCCTGGCTCCCAGCTCCGAGCCCCCTCTTCATCATCTTCCCCAGTATACCCACCAATTCCGCCGCGTCCTCAAACATGTCATCATCCATGCCCTCTTGCGCGTTGTATACGTCCTTGATCGCTACTTGCGCTAATCTTCTGCTTCCCTCACCGTCGTGAAGGCAATCGTAAAGATAGGCTGCGTATTCCGTCTTCACTGAGAGACGGACCGGATGGGAGCCGGAGAGACTGGTATTGGCGAGCTTGCAGGCGTATTCGAAGCATTCGGACGCCCGTGGAATGTAATTCAGCGCGGGTAAGAGGAAGGAAGCCGAAGGTTTGGGTATGGAGACCGGGGTGAGGCCGGGCGGAAGGGATCCGATGTTCTGGACGGGTCCACCTTCTAAGGGAGGAGGAGAGGGGCGCATCGAGTTTCGGTAGACTGGTGCTTTGCCTTTTTCCGCAGAGCTTGGAGTGTAGCTGGGTATAGCGGTCTGAGTGATGGATGGCTCGTTATGGAATAGGACGTAGATGTGATAGAAGCTAGCGCGAAGCTTGTGGCAGAGTACTTTTAATGCATGAGTGCGGGTATTTTCGACCATCGGTAGGACATATTCTTCGATTATGTAGAGACCTTCGCGGGAGAGGAAGATGATGTGATGATAGAGTTGTAGAGACTTGGTATCGCGGGTGGTATCCAGTCGGCGAAGTCGGCGGGCGCGGACCAGCTTCTTGGAAAGGATGACTGAGAGGCCCAGGACTTTGTAGAGCTTGCTAGAGAGGTATGGGTAGCTTCTGTCGGTAGCTTTGGCGAACCTGCCTAGGAACTTCTGATCGACCTCCGAAGAGGCCATCAACGTGTGGGAGCTGAGGATGTGAGGGTTCTGCAAGAGCGTCACTAGGTCAGCTTGAGCTCATGGCAAGGACGGTAGCAGCGATAGTGCGATGCGAACTCGTTTGGCGACACCGCAATTGGCCCCGGTGTTGTGTTACCCAATTGCGGCCGAGAGTGATTGTTGCAACCGCAATAGGGTATCAAGAGTGAATGAGCTTTGAATGTGAATTCAGGTAGCACGCGAGCAATGCAAGCTCACCTTCTGCCACCCGCCGTAATATTGAAGATCTTCTTACTTCTTTTGCTTTCGACGTATGGATGGCTTAGGTAGGATACGTCCAGGTTTGTTGAGATGTGTGCTTGGCCAAAGTCCTTCATCATTTCCGTTATGGATTAATGCAGTGAATATAACCCTGGTGAAGCGTCCCCAAGTATCGCCTATCACGTGCTCGAAGGGATGTTCACTTGTATGATTCGCGGCGACCAAGCCGCTCTGCTTAAGTGATTGGCGAATGTTCCGAGATGAGGAAATTATATGTTCCTAGAGCTCTGATTGGCATGTGTATTCCCTTCCCTTGCCCAGATTGCAGATTATTTTGTACAGTCGGCGGAGTGTGTGAGGGCTTTAATTAACGGCGCAATTACTTTTAAAATGTCACACTACTTCCAGGTTAGCTGCGGACGTACCGTTCGGGGTGAGCGGTGACCTACAAGAACACAACAAAAGAAGTTTAGCACAGGCCTCAATTCCTTATCATACACTGGCCGTGGAGCTCGTCATCGCGCACAATGATTGTTGCTGTACAGGTCGGTAAGGGAAGAGGCATTGAGCCTTCAATTGGTCGAGGAAGAGGTGTCTGGAGACTTGGATTCCTCGAGGAAGAAAAATCTTTGTGCGGTCAGTTGCGCCTCGTTTGTCTCGCGATCCCTAGTCGGAGATCATCAATGGAAGGACGGACAGAGCCGTCGTGCCGCGATTGACTTTGGTGACCGCCTTTTGCAGGATCTGGAAGTTCGCAGCGTTTGGAGTGGGAAAATGGGTCAATGAGCGACAGGAAGCTTGAAGAGCAATGGAAAAGGACAAGACAAAGGAAGAGAAAGGAACAGGACTGCTAACGATGCAATGCGCATGAGATTGAACATTGTACGGTATCTATGCAGGCGCTCATGCTGGTCATAGTGGTGTAGCGGGATAGCGATTGAGTTGGTCCTGCATGAAGCTTGTGGTGCTTGCATACGTGTCAAACGGAGCGTTCATTTCGCAGCCGGTAGATCCCTGCCGCAGGTTTCCCAGGCCAAAGGGACGGAGCCCAATGCTAGGGATATAGGGGCCCAAGTGCGGCAGCGATGCCTGAAGAAGAGTATTGGATTGAGATTCATCGTCTGCTGTCATTCGGGATGTGAAGGATGTGA
Source organism: Letharia columbiana (assembly GCF_014066305.1). Taxonomy (NCBI): domain Eukaryota; kingdom Fungi; phylum Ascomycota; class Lecanoromycetes; order Lecanorales; family Parmeliaceae; genus Letharia; species Letharia columbiana. The sequence goes on along the minus strand of NW_023501107.1, from coordinate 155,172 downwards.
AGGATGTAGGATGTCAAGTTGAAGCAAGCGTCAATCCACAGGGCATAGAGTTGGGCCTTGTGGACCACGTTGTCCTTGGTAGCGAATCGCGGGCCTTCTTTCTGTCATGGCTTTCACAGCTTTCCCTGGTACGCTTAGCGGCTTAAAGAAATTTAGCGAGCCAGGAGCTAAGGTACCTTAAGTCCTTAAAAGTGAGTTAAAGTAAGGTAAGGTAGGTGCCGTAGCACGATTAGGCGCTGGCCACAGCCTGGCCAGTCGTCTCTCTTCCCCAACGACATCCCTTTTGCCAACTTTTATCATCTTCTCTGAGCCTTGACTCTACGACTTTGCCATATTGACAACTCATCACCCAGCCTCTATCATCAATTCACTATGTTAGATCACGGCACAATATGTTTGACTTTTATCTAGCTAACGCAGAGTTCATGTCTAGGACTCACCGTTTCGCTACCGGAGAAAGGAGCGGTGAAGGATCCCCAGAATCGCTTATGTACCAGCCTAGACCAACAGAGAAAGGGAACGGCGGCTTCAACTTTCATGGGACAGTGGTGCATTCCCAATTGCGCTTATGGACTACCATGTCCCTTTCAGTGGTCCGAATGCGCTTGGATCTATTAGTATTATGCTCGGGCGTAGCAAAGGAATGAGCCCCTACCTTGACTGTGCCTTATCTTCATCCTCGCCTTCGCTTCCATCATCCGCTGAACCCTCTTCATCATGATCCTCTCAACAGCGAACTTGAGCACGTCTCGATCGAATGCAGCCATCTGCTTCAGACAATCCTCCAACCCCCACCAAGTCCTCTCATCACAGAACACTCGTGGACTCAAACCACGTTGATTCCATCTGAATATCGCCAGCTCGTCCCACGACCTGTCCAGCATGTTGGAAGTATCTTACCTCCAGCTGCACGATCAGTGTGGAGCCTGACCCGATAGCGGCAGTCTGTCTTGGTTCTTTTGCATTGCCGCTCGCCGAGGTAGGCGGCTGTCACTGCATGGGAAATGCCTCCGAGGGTTGAATTGATCGGGTACTGGTCTTCCCATGGGCGCCACACATTGTCGGAACGTGGGCCGAGCCAAGGGTAGTCGAAGATGGAATGGGCTTTGGAGTTGGGAGGTCTTGAGGATGTAATCAGCTATCGTGCTTTCGGGGCTAGATGTAGACACTCTACCTCCTGAGTCTCTACCGAAGTCAACGATGGCCTCTCGTATACTGTCCACCTCTTCCTCACCTTCTGGAATCATGACGACCTTTTCGTCGCGGCCTGCGCCGTGCATCTTTTCCTCGCTCTCCGGGCTCATGATGATCGCTTCTTCGGTGTTGGACTCCTGAATATATTCTTCGCTGTCTGAAGACCCGCTGGTCTATTCATCCGTGCCAGGTATCAGAGTCACTTGCTGACTGTGCTCTTGTGAGTCCCCAATACGGATTACCCAGTCCCCTGTTCTGTCCGACATGGTGAGCTATCATAAGGTCTGCGGCCGGTGTTTGGTAAAAAAGGGGTATCTTAGCAGATGTGCTGTGACTTGAAACGTGATAGTAGACCAGTAAGTAAGCTATCATTGTGATCGTGGGAAATCAACCTGTCACCGCATGCTGTTGATGGCTGCGCGACCAGCAAACAAAGCAATTCATGGTTCAAGCCTCTACCAACTACCCGCCAGCTTCTCCTTCAACTTCTCAGCTCCGACCCTTTTTCCAAACCTGTCGAAGAATTTCGAGTCCACCGTGATCCACTTTTGCTCATCAAAGCGCGCGTTGAGGCCATAGAGATACAGCAGCTATCGCAAGCATTAGCCTCAACCCCACCGAAGGCTGTCCCAATCTCATGCTCACCTCTTCGAACTCCAGCTCTTCATCGTCGTCCACGAAAATGACCGGATGCCCATTGATCGACTTCAGCTCTCCCTCCTTACCCTTTTCTCCTGCCGTCACCTTCGCCTTCAAGATCCCGTCGTTCTCCTCGGGTTTAACTTCTTCCACTTTTACCTCTTCCGGCTTTGCCTCTTCGGCTTTCTCTTTGCCCTGCTGGCCCTTCTGACCCCTCTGACCCTTCTTGCCCTGCTTTCCCTCTTTACCACCTTTCTTGCCACCTTCGGTTATCTTCTTGCGTTCGTCTCCGGCCTTTGCTTCGTCATGTTTCGCCTCATCCTTTTTCTCCTCTTTCTCCTCCTCCTTCTCCTCCTCTTTCGCCTCATCCTTTTTCTCCTCTTTCTCCTCCTCCTTCTCCTCCTCTTTTTTCTCCTCCTTTTCCTCCTCTTTTTTCTCCTCCTTTTCCTCCTCTTTCTTCTCCTCCTTATTGTCCTCAGTCTCCTTTTTTGCCTCTTTTTTCTTGGCCTCTGCCTTCTTCGGTTTGATACTTGCAGGCGCATCAACATACAGCTCTCTGTACTTCTTCTTAATGTCGTCCTCATCCTTGCCAGCCAGCACTCCACTAATTTCCTTCCAGCTCTTGTTCAGAGCCTTCATTCCGAGAAGCCCCATCTCTTCGATTTTCGTCCATTCTGCAGATCCAGACTCGGTGGTCTCGGTTGATTTGGGAGAGGTCTCGGTGCAGGGAGACTCTGCTTTTTGGGGCTACTCTCGAGTCAGAGAATATTTCACTTCGGGACCAGGCATTCAAAGTCTTCAAATGGATGATGGGTACAATGGCAGAGTGGGATGTGAGATCAGGGTCTTGCTCACCTTCTTCCTTTCAATTACCGGGGTTCCTTTGCCGCTACGAGATGTGGTGCTATGTAAGAAGAGGTCGAAAAAGCTCAACTTGACCGGCTGACCGTTTGCATCGAAGAGGGGTGGCATGCTGGCGGAGATATGGATGACTGAATGGTTCTGGGTGTTGGCTGAAGTGGTCAACGGTGGGCCTGACGGTGGGTGTTTGATAGTGTTGATGTGATTAAGACTTCCGAGGGAAACCACGGAATCACGGTCTAGCCCGCCGCTACTGCAGATGGATTCATTTTGTGGTCTTTTTCGGTCATATTGCGTGAATGCATTTTCCGTACGTACTAAGTTGGAGTAGACATCGCCTACATTAAGTGCCTTCGTATATGCATTTGGCTTTGCTTAAAAAAGCAAAGTAGCGCCCCAATAGACCATAGCATAGAGCTTTGATTGTTAATGTTCATCGTACAGCATCCAATACAATGTATATGTGTATGCTCGCTGACGTGGACCTACTCAGATCTTTATCTGCTGGTGCTGCTCAAGATTGGCCTTGTCATGGATTTACCAGCACGTCATAGCCGTATCAACTTTTGCAAACCGCGACATGCCGATGCCAGCTTTCAAAATGTTTCCCTCTCGCTTTCCTTACCTCCCACCTATACACATCCTATCCACGTAATTGATACACCCAGCGCGACACCAGATACATCCTCCACACCCCCTCCATCTTCTCTGTCGCTGACGATGCGCCTCCCGTTCTTTGCCGCCCTCCTGGGCTTCGTCACCACCTCCCTCGCGCACAACATCCAATTGGGCGCGCATCAACGAGAATGCTTCCACGAGGTCCTGCATAAGGATGATAAGATGACAGTCACGTTTCAGGTTGGAGACAGAGAATTTGGCGGTGCGGGGAATCTGGAGATTGACTTCTGGGTGGGTGCTCCCCTGTTGCGTGCTTTAGGCGAAGCGGAGACCGCATTGTCCAAGGAAAAGACATACGACGCCATTTCAAAGCTCTGTGGACTCTCCCCCATCTTACTGCTACAGGCCTGTGTAATGTAGTTTCCTGCGCGCTCGTGCTGACACGTCCCCGCGTGCTGTCTAGATCGTCGGCCCAACGAACGAATACGTAGCCAACCAAAAAGCCGTCTCCTCCGGCGATTATTCTTTCGACGCGAGGGACGATGGCAAGCACTTATACTGCTTCAGCAATGAAGCTTGGTCTGCGAGCACAAAGGAGGTCAGCTTTAATGTGCATGGGATTGTCTATGTGCCCGAGAGCGAGGCGCCGAGCGATCCGTTGGAGGCTGAAGGTGCGTTCTATATATTTCACGCCGGCTCAGGGTATAGAGATATGTTAAGGAGGTGGTATTTGGTGCAGGAGGAAGGAAGCGGGGATAGCCATGGGTCTACCGGAGCCTGGGTGCTTCTGTCGTGGAGGCCAATCTGGTCGGAATGGCTGGACGATGGGTCCGGCTTTGAAGACAGCCTTTGCTGACTTCGGTGGCTTGAATCACAGTCAAACAACTCACCGAGCTCCTAAACCAAGTCAAAGACGAACAATCCTACATCGTTGTCCGCGAGCGAACACACCGCAATACAGCCGAAAGTACAAACGGCAGGGTCAAGTGGTGGAGCATATTTCAGCTGGGAGTTTTGATTGGGGAGGGCATATTTCAAGTCTGGTGGCTCAAGAGGTTCTTTGAGGTATGTGCATCCTGATCTTGCCGGAGACGAGGCGCTGGAAGAAAACGAAGAACATAGGCTGACGTGTGAGTAATCATAGGTCAAGAGGGTTGTATAAGACGGTTTCCGGAATGACGTGTAATTTTACAAACTTTCAAGCAGCTTTGACACAGCGCAGGCAATGTTACCATAGCTTGAAACAAGAGCTAGGTCCAAGTGAAGTTGACAAAATGCAATCCCAGCCATCCTAAGAAGTCCATACGCCCTGTTCCCCTCAACGCTACCCGGTCCTCCTCAACGAAGTCCTCATCCCGTCTCCCCCTCACGTCTCCGACTCCAGACCATCAAGCCTCCCCCTCTCATCCGAAACCGCCCAAACGATCACCTCGACGTTCTCGTCAAACGCGCACTCCAGCATCCCCATCGTGTACACCGCCACCTTCGCGTTGAACCGTGCTCTGATCTCGTTCCGGTATATCCGCGCCACGAAGTGCCTATCATATATGGAACCGTTTCGTGTGACGACGTCGAGTATCACGTCCACGAGCAGGTCCCGTTCACGGAGTGCGAGCAGGGGTGGGGCGCAGTGTGCGAGCTGGCATCGTCGCGGGTCGGTGCTTGCTGGCTTGGTGCTTGTGGAGGGTTGGTGGGTGGGGTGGTGTCCTTTTTCAGGCTTTTGGTGAGGTTGTTGCTAACGGGGGTTTTAAAGGGGGGTGCTGCTGTCGACCTTTTTTTGTGGTAAGTTTGTCTTTGATCTTGCTCGTAGGGGCGTGAGAAGAGGTGAGTCGGCCGATTGAGTTGATGTGTTGGTGTACTGTTTACATTTTGGGTGTGTTGGAATTTAGAGTTGGTAGATGGGGTGTTGAGAGCTTGGTGTTGAGGTGAAGTGTTTTGCTGAGAAGATGGCAGAAGTATTGAGTATTGACCGCATCAGGGTGTTGAATGCACTTTTAACTTAACACAAGGGATTTTGAAACTCCAAAGTTCCCCTTTTAGCCACGTCTGACCCTCGAAGATGTTCTTTGAGGCGGGTTGAAGTCTGCCTGGTGCGGTCCTCGAGAGCAAAAATATTCCGAGGAGCAAATGTGTTGCTCTGCTCACACGTGGATTTCTTAACACTTTTCTCGTCGAGCATGAAGCCAAATCGGGGCTTTTTCGGTCTTGAAGCACCGCCACTCTTGAACCCCGTGTTTTCCTTTCACCTCATCTTTCATTTCTGGCGCTCAAGCGTCGTCACCTTCAAATAATAATACATTTCTCGTTGACACAAAATCGACTTGACATTCTCAACACAGTCGGTTTTGAGCACTGTCACTTTTGAACTTCGTGTTTCCTTTCATCCCATCTCTCCCTATGCTCGTAATCAGATTGACTCTTGGAATATTGAATACATTCCCCTTCGCGGGTTGAGCCATGTCAAGGTTCAAAGTCGTGTTTTGATTTGACACATTTATCTTAAAGCACCGTGTCAAATCCACAATAATTAGTACATCTTATTTCTTTAACACTTTCTTCCACAAACACTAAATCAGATCGAGGTTTTTAACATCGCAAGCATTAAACTTCGCAGTCCGTTTAACACATTTTTAAGATATGGCCTATGGATGGTGGCGAAGTGAAGGACGGTTGTGGACTGCCAGCTGGAGATCGTCTCAGCGCCCCTAACAGCCTTCAGCGAGTCTAGGGTGGTGTTTCTGGGGGTATTCACTTTGGAATCAATAGAGCAGCCTGCGAGAGTCTGCAGCTTACTGTTTTCCAAACCGGCGTCCCTACTCGCCCGGAAGACCTAGATCCACGAGGGTTTTTGAGAGTGAAATGCAATCATGATCTGAGGCTGCGGGCCACCTGCGCCCACCTATAACAACGGTGTTCAACTGTCTGTCGTCGAAAGACTTATGTTGCGTTATTATACTATCAATCACACCCATTCAAGACCTCGGTGTTGTCTAGTTGCTCAACACTTCTTCAAGATCAACACGTCAGGACAAGAACTCTTCATTTGTTGGTTATTCTCCAACACGCAGTTTCGCGTTCTCTAATCTCTCTAGCGAGTGGTAGCAGTGATCTCGAAGAATCTAGTAGCCAGGTAGATATGTTCGAGAAAGAAGAGCACTCAGCAGTCTCACGGAAGGGGAAGGATGCGTGCACGTATTCTGTGGTGTATCTTGTGTTCATAGCCTTAGCTGATGTGGAAAGCACTCAACACTTATTCCTTCTTCTCAACACTTCTTGCTAGCTCACTCTGACTCCGAAAAGTCCTTAAGTTCAAAGGAATTCCTGCCTCGCGGTAGTAAATTTACCTACCACTTCCAACTTCCACATCCGATCAGACCTCCGCGAAGTGGATATGGCTCCGAAAACACGATCGATGGCGCTCCAGAATGTCGCTACAATTCCAAAAGTCAGGGATAGCCATCGAAACATCAAGCTTGGAAAGCCCAAGGGAAGTAACTCCAACGGCTACCAGGGATCGGGGACTCAGCCAAACCCATGGTGCATGTCAGAAGAGCAAATACAACGTGTCTGTGACCACTTCGCTAATGTTGGCAAAGCAAAGTCTCCCTGGGCATATGTCCGTAATCACTGTGTTCAGCAGCCGGCCCTCCTGCCCGTCGAGATGGACTACCTCGTCAATCTCTTGGCCTCTGTTGCAAAAGCACAGGGTGGCCGAGAGCGCTATAGAGGCTACTCTCATCTCGACTGGGATGACGTTGCGGACCGATTCAACGCGCGATTTTCGGCGGATGACACGGCTGGGAGATGCGAGCCGCGGAAAGTGACGGTTTTGAAGTGTGTGATGCGGGGGAACTACCAGAAAGTCAGGATTGCCCTCTTGCGTGAGCGATGCCGGGAGGCGCATGAAGGGGCAGACAACGCTGGGATCTACGGGTCGTTGACGGCTGAGCAGCTTGAGCATTGCCTTATTCACGGAAGACCGCTACGTACATGAGAGCTCGTGGCTTTGGACGAGTTGGGGGGTGGAATTACTGCTTTGCGGATAAGTACAGGTGCATGACTGTCAAGGTCTTGTGAGTAAATGGAAGAACGTGTTACCAGAAAGTGGTTTTTCAGAAAGCGGTCTTGGTTGTGAGAATACGGCTCTCGAAATTGCAATGCGAGAACTCCGGCACCGGAAATCATGTTTTTCTCCATCGACCATTCTGTTCAGTCTTTCTGGTCATGAATAGCCAACTGCTTATGTATGATCTGTGGCACTGCAGTAACGGGAAGAGACCAGTGCCTGCGACTGGCCGGGTCTTTAAAAGACCAGCTCGGAAACAATCATTTGTGACCTTTGATGCTAGGCCTGAAATCCCTTTTCTTCGTAGTCCCACCGCATTCTTTTCTCCGTTTCTTTAGGAGCTCTCATCCGCCTCCGGAGTATTACCCTCCAACTTGTTACGCACTTTATGCTCTTTCTACCCCCCAGGCTTTTCCATCTTCTCTTTCTCGCTCTCATGCATCGCTTGCAGGTATGCCTTCTCAAATAATGCCACTCCCATACCCTCATCGTAATTCATAGCACAGCAGGCCATTCAAAATGTAAGCTCAGGTCGACGAGCAAACTCTGCGTCCTCCTTTTTCCCAATCGCTTTGTAAAAACGCCTCCTCCAGTCTTTGGTGGCATCGAACTTGTGTCGTTTGGCGGCTTCTATCACGGACTTGATGATGCGGTCGATTTCGCGCTGTGAGAGAATTGGGTGGTCGGCGCAGTGTGCCTTTCGGTTAGGGGTTGAAGGAGCCATGGCTGTAGAGAGGCAGTCCTGTGTCCCTCTCATTTGGTGTTGGGTGGGCTGTTGGAGGAGATCTGAATTAACTTTAACCGAGCTTGAGACTTGGAAATTGGGATTGACAAAGCGTCTGAGAGGTTGCGGAGGGTGGTTTGAAAGAATAGGGCTGAGGATTCATTCTTGGGCTTGATGTTCGATTGACCTGGTAACACGGAGATCTGCGCAACACTGATGTGCTGCCAGCACACACTGCTGCTCGCGTACGATCGCTTACATCTCTGCGAACTCGAAAAGCTCAGGCCTGTTGAATGGGTTGCCCGACCAGAAACTTGGTCATATACTAACTCTGGTAATTGTGGCTTTGTCTACAATCCTCTTCTTCTCAACAATGTCTTCTACTTTACTGCTTATATGCCCGGGATGAGTGAGTGGTATTAGCAGAGATGGCGACAATTATGAAAATGGATGCAGGAACACTTTTTAACATCAGTAATTCCAGTGATTGAGCTTGAAGATATCTAGTCTTGCCACTCTGCTTCCTGCCCTAGTCACGCAAGCATGCTGTAACAACCACCACCACTCACCTCCGACCGCTTTCCCCAGCAACCTACCCACTCCCTATCTACAGCCTCTCAACCCACTCTCGCTTTCTCCGCCCTCCTCTTCTCCGCCCGAAACGCTTGCTCCGCTTCAGCGAACAGTCTTTTATACTCTTCCTCGTTCTCCATAAGCGCACAGTACAGCATCGCGACCGTTTTCTTCATCTGCGCTTCCCCACTGCCAGTGGTGCACGGTTTCCCCTCGAATCTCGCGTTGAATTCATCGGTGACTCTGTTCCAGTCGTTTATATTGTGTCGTGTGATGTCAAACTGGATTTGTTGGGCGTGTTTTATGAGCAGGCTGATGAGGTAGACGGCTTGGTGTCGTAGGAGGACGGGATGGTGCGTGCAGTGTGTGGAGTGGGGTTTGGTACGCGACATGGCTGGCAGGTGGGTCTGGCGAGTGTGGTGTGTGGGTTCTGGCGGTTGTTAGTTGGTGTGAAGATTTGGCTCGTTGGTCTGACCGTACCTTCCCCTTGCGGATAAATGATGTGGGATTTTGGTGGGTGTGAATGGGAAAGTGCAAGAGTAGAGTTTTGACCTTGGTTGGGAGCAGAGTGACAGATCTGTCGAAGGCATGGAGTGTTGGTGGCTTCAGCTGGTGTTTAGTCTATTTTCCATCTCAACACAGTCACACCATATGATCTTAATCTGTCAATGCTGTTCATTAAGTGGCGGAGGGGGCATATACTTTTACATACGGATTTAGAGACAGAAGGCGCATCGAACGACTTGGCATCACAATTACAAATGCGAAGCTGTTCTCCTCTCCGCGCCATGGCCTTGTTACGGCTTAGGAGGGCATGCGTTCATCTCAATGGCATCAATCACATAGTCTTTGGTACTTTCGTGAGACGTTGATGGGGAGATCTGCAGCTATGTCGGACTTTGCGTAACGGAAGAGCTGCGAAGAAGTAGAATGATTTCAATTGGAGAAGACAGGATGGATATGCTTTTTCAAGAAATAGAAACACAGGGGCGAAGCATGGTACTAAGGAAACAAGGCTTCAACTAGAAAATGGGTGGAGGACACAGGTCCATCTGTCCATAATACCAGAGACGCATCAAATTTCGATCTCCTTGGTAAACCAACTCGGCTGATGCAATCAACATGATTGCGTCACAGTCAAAGTACGAACCCCACACCCCTGCTGACACCTGCAGCTCTCAAAGTCAGCAATGCATCTTTACAGGAGAAAGCTCAACTTACGTCGTCACGCAGCTCTCCTTCACCACGGTCGTCGCCGTCACTGCGGGGCAGCACGCCGCAGGACAAGACAGCGTCGTCATGGTTTGGATGATACAGTCCGGCACGATGCAGGTGGATGGTGCTGGAGGGCAGTTTTGCGATTTAGTCGAGGTTATTGTCGGACAGTATGGTTGCGCTGATGTGGTTGTAGTGATTTCTACGGTGCTGACGGTGGTGATGGTGCTGAGGCTGGTGGTGGTGTAGGTTGTTGGTGTGGGCGTGCAGGTGGCAAGGGAGGTTGTGAAGAGGGCGGTTGTACCTGAGAGCAGAGCGAGCAGGCTGGAATGTCAATAAATTAGCCATTGAGCCTTCAGGCTGGCTCGATAATTGAAGGCGATCTTAGTTGCAGAGTTAGGATGTCGAGCATACCTCAAGGCCAGCCAAGTCTTGGACAATTTGTACATCCTGAAAAGCGGGGATTGGGGTTCGAGCTTGTTGTTTCTTGTGTTGTTTCTCAGGGAGATGAAGTAGGCAGGATCGATTCGTGCTTTATGAGAACAAAACAGTAGCCAAATCCCCCCCCTTACCGCTGCAACTAGATATAGGTTCTCGACGAAAACTCGCATAAAATCTCCGGTTTCAGCGCCATGATGTTTCCTCAGGCTGATGTCCCATGATTGGTCGTTTGGTCCTTCACGGTAAACTGTGACAAATTTTTATGCAGGTCGAGGGTCTACGCTGCCACGATCCCCGCAATCCTTTTGCTCAATCCGGATGCCGCAATGTCTGGCTGACGTGAGACGCATGGCCTCCTCCAATGATATCTGCGCCCGAAGCACGCCCTCGTCTCTTATTTCTCGTTTCTTGACAATTGCATATTCTCGCTAGCTGTGCACGTAGACAGTGTAAGAGACTGTTTTCAACCCCGTTAATCTCTTTTCGCCTTGCATATGTTCATCACCGATTCTCCCACTTCTTGCCAAAACCAGTTCCTCGTTCCAGTGGACGATCGGCTTGCGGCTCGCACAGTTAGTGGAGAGGCGTGCGTACCCTAGACTCAACAAGATCAAAAAGGTATCTCAAGTATGTCTAATCCAGAGCAGCCATCGCTTCATAGTGACCGGGTTTCACTTCTTGAACGCCATATGCATAGAGTGTGGAATGAAATTGACGCCACTAGGGTCGAGATCATCAGCGTCAGCAGCCATGGCCATGAGTGCACAAACCTTTTGGCTCAAGTATCATGCACGGCGTACTTACTCTAGGGTAGTCGCGGAGATGATGTGCCCCGGGTGATACCATATGCCTGCGACTTCCCAGGGAGGTTGGAGGGAAGAGAAGAAGGTTGCGCAGAGCGATGGATGTGAGTGTTCCACTACGCTCCGGTGCCCGAATTCTGTCAAGCTTGGCAAGCCAATGACCTTCAATCTTATCTAATCAACGTGTTTGCGGTCTAGCGCGAGACCCGATTTTGCTGGCGCCACGGCAATTTACTAATCCATCTTCTCTGCAACCATTCGTCCGTGCCACCAACTTCTTGCCAAGCATCTTCCGAATCCCTACTCTTCAAGTCTTTGCCAAATCGCCGAATGGCCGCGTATCTGACGTGCTTAGAATGTCGTTGCCAGAGCGCGTCCTTCAATGGACATGGCGAGTCGCCGGAGGTCAGAAAACTATCAAAGACCGTTGGTGGCAGAGTTCCTGCTTGATGGCCTCGAGTAGCTGGGTTGAGACCCTCTTTGAGAAAAAGAAGACAAGTTCAAGACTGAGAAGACCTCAAAACAGGAATTGTTCGGAGAATAGGTCGCGCAGCGTCCACTTGAGCTTCAATCAGCAAGAACAAAGAGTAGGTTGCGTGCTGAGCAGGACTGAGGGCGGGAAAACACCGCTTTTTATACCCAAGTGCCTGCCGTTGTCCTTCCAAATTGAGAAAAATGCCTGACTCCCAGTCCGTCGTGTATCAGGAGTCCCATCACGTTATGACTGTGTCCAATCGCAACTCTTCTCATCATTGAATCGTGGTGAGGCTTTTTTCATCACGACTCCGCCATCCCAGGGCAAGGCTCACAGCCCGTCAGCCTGATCATCGTTTCAGCAGGATGGAAGGGGAAAGGAGAATAGCTAGAATCAAGAAGTCGCGATATTTGTGGCCATCCGTCAGGACGTGAAACGAAGAAGTCCATCGATGCAAAGATTTAGGAGCAACAAAAAAGGCATACCGAGGTCTAGCGCAAAACACACGTCATCGTGGGGGCCATATTTGAGGCTTAGGATTGAGAGAGTGGGGCTGTCATCCCCGATGATGCTCTCCACGGACCACTCAAAGGCTAACATCGAGTCCGCCTGATCTGATCGTCGGGTCAGGAGGAGGCGAAGACGGAGACGAAATCTGGCATCAGAACTTCACCATGTTGAGATCGACTTTGAAGATTACGGTCCTGAAAGGAGCGGTGTTCCGGTGGGGAGTGATTTCTTTTGGATATGAGGCTTACCAAGAATTCGCCTGATGGTGGTTTCAGGAAGTGGAGGAGGCACATGGTAGATCCGGGATCCAGTAATCGTCATGCTCGGAATTGACTCTCCAGAGTATCGTGACGGAGCTATTTTGCCGCCCTCAGGTGTTAGTATTGATCGCACCAATAGCGAAGGTATCACCTCAGACCAGCATGTGGAGGAGTGCCATGGCCAGGAAAAGACCGCCGCAGCCACTGAATCGCTTTCGTTCCACGGTTGAATTTTCAGACTCGAAAGCCAAAATCGAAAGAGCGAACAGAACTGAAATGGCCTGGTCGAACTCTTCTTATCTTGGATCGATACAAAGATGAGATACTTAAAGCCGCGGTTTGATCAGGATCTAGATAGTTCACTATACGTCCATGGCTTGCTCTGACTGTTCTCGTGATCATCCTACAAGAGTGCTGGAAATATCTCCAAGGAACGAACTTACTGGTCTCATCAAAAGAAGAGCCGAAGATAGTAGATCCCACCAAACAGGGATCAAATCCCCATGTTTCGGGAAAGCTTGCAAATTGGCTCCGTTCTGCACAGAATGACTAGTTGCCGCAACGCTGCAGGATTCGCGATGTGATATCACATGCAAAGCAAATGCTTTACAGTAATTACCGTATGTCAGGCCTCTAGAGCATTACAGCGTGTAATTCGTGAAATGGGTTTGGTTAATAATTTGAAGGTTTTTTTTTTTTATAAATAAATATTGTTGGTTATATTTTGGGGAGAAAATTTTTAAAAACTTCCATTTTTTTTTTGATTTGTCCTTCCACCAAGCATGCCCCCTGATTACGAGGTAGACGCGTTGTTGGAAGCTCCCATAGCTCCCATGGCTCCTGCACGTACCTCGGATCTGTATAGCCTCATTTCTTGACTCGCAAGAGTACCCTCAGTAGGACTAGATTACACGGAAATGGTACCTCTCAACAGGTGGATTCCAGGCCAAATTTTAAGTACCTACTAGTGCCATACTAGCGTAACCGTCAGACCAATTGCTTTGCAGTAATTTCCTTAGCGGAGGGCTATGAGTTGCGATAACCGTACCTATACTAAATTAGTAAAAATTATCGTCTTTTAACGATTACTTAGTAATATAATCGTAATATTAAAAATTTTAAAGTACGTTATATATTTTTAATAGTACTTTTCGTAGAATAATAGTAAATTAGTTTCTTTAAAAAAGCGTATTAATTTTTAATATAATAAATCTAGAAATTTAATATATTACGATAGTAATTATAAATTAATAGAATAATAATATTTATATAGATATCTTAATAATAATAGATTTACGTAAATTATAATATCGTAGTTTAAATTAACGAACGTATCTCTTATTTAAAATTAATTAATTCTATTAATATTTAACTCTTCTTTATATATCTTAACTTTTATTAAATTCGAAGAGTTTTAGAATTATATAGTAATATAAAACATCTATAAATCTAAAAAGTTTTTATAAAATTTAAAATTGCTAATCGCGCGTTTGTCGCGGAAATTATAAAATTCGTCGAATTAGTAAATCTAATTAGAATTCGTCTAAAATTTATCGAATTAGTAAATCTAATTAGAATTCGCTTAAATTCCGTCGATTTAATAACTATTTTAATCTTTTTCGCTAATTCTATTAATTTAATAATAATATATATAAAAAAAGAAAAGTTCTAATAATTAACGTTATAATAATAAGATTCTATAGCGATAAGTATTAACGCTAACTTAAATTTAGTTATAGAATTAAACGATTTAATAAAATTAGTCGCGTAAATAATACTTTAATATAGCGTATAATAATACGTATATTAATAATAATATATATTAATATTATATATATATAAAATAGTACTTAGAGTATATTAAAGTATATTACGTAAAATTTTTAAAGTTATTAAAAATTTTTAAAGTTACTAAACTAATAGAACTAGCGAAAAGAGTTAAAATAGTTATTAAATCGGCGAAAAGAATTAAATATAAATAAAGTCTATTAAATAAACTAAATCGTACTTATAGTATAAACTCGGCGAAAATTATATAAAAATTAATTTTTTAGATTTATAGATGAATTAAAAAGATAGATATATTCATATATCGATTTAATAGTAAAATTAATTCTTAAGAAAGTAAAGAAAACTCGAAGAGATTACTTACTTAAGCTTATTCGCTAAGACTTCGCTAAGTATATATTAAACGTACTAGTAGACGCGTAATCAAGTAACGGATTTACGCGATTTTTCGCGTTTCCCCCACTATCCTTCCTATATATCACTTATAAAATAGAGCCTTATATATTTAATAAGCATCTAAATACTTTATAACGTAAGTATATTATTAATTATAATATTAGATTAGAATAGACGACTTTATAAATTTATAAAGATATTAATATATTAATCTTAACGATTAAACGAATTATTAAATCTAAAGTTACGCGTTATAATAAAAACTCTATCTTAGAATTATCTAAAAAGATTAACGTATACGATCTTCGAAGTTTAATTTATATAATTACTTATTTAGTTAATAATAAGTATAAATTCTATATATAATTAATTAAGAAATTTAAAATCTCTATCTCTAAAATAACTCTTCGTAAATACCTTTATAAAGTAAACTTTCGTCGCTATATTATATATCTAAAACTACTTATTTCTTAAAGTAATTAAAAAAAAAGGCTTAAGTAAATAAGAAAATATCTATATTAGATTATTAAAGACTAGAAACGAGTTATTTTTAATAATAAGAGCTCTTTTAAGAGTAGATAACTATAAGAGCGTAGTCTACTAGCGATTAGCTAGCGAATATAGACTATAAAAGACGTAGTATCGTTATAGAATTTAATAGTATATTTAATAGTAGAACTAATCTCTAAGAAATATTAAAACTTTAAAATATATAAAGTAAATCTATATTCGCTAAGTCTCTAAGTATATAAGATATATTATTAAAATTAAACTTTAAAAGAAACTTTAATATAGAATATATAATATCGACGTCTTAGCGTAAGTAGCGCTAAGGTCTATAACGTATTAAATCTAATAATTATCTTTTCTTCTAGATCTTAATCTTTAAACGTCTAAATAAAAATAGAATATTTATTAAAAAATCTTTAAATTCTAGTAGGGAAATAAGAGAAAAGAGTTAATCTATTACGATATCGTTTTAATAACGCGATAGAATTAATTATTACGCGTTATAAACGCGTTATTAATATATTATATAATAATATTAATACTATCTTCGAGAATAATATTACTTTTATAATATTAATTAATAATAATCTATAGTAAGTTAACGCGCTTAATATTAACGTTTTTATAGCGCTAATTAATAATCTCTATAACGAATAATATTAGATTTAAGAATTTATAATAAAATCTCGAAAATCTAATAAATAAAGAAGAGAGAAGAGTTTTTTTATAAATAATATTATTTCTATAGCGTATTACGTCTATAGCGAAGTAATATAATAATAATCTTTATTATAAGAATTTAAAGAGAATAATTAATAAAGCGACGCGTTCGCGATAATACTTTCGATTATTAATTAATAATAATAATAGAAATAATAACGATAGCTAGACGACGCGATTCTATAAATAATAGCGAAATATTATCGCGTCGCTATTATCTATATTATTAAGTATTATCTATTAATAATAATACTATAATAAAGAATATAAAAATCTCTTTTAAATTATTTATTTTTATTCTTTATAACTTCTAACGCTTTTTTTATAAGTGCTTACTTTAGCGCTATAATATTAATATTAATATTAATATAAATATAGTATATCTCGTTATACTAGTAATCTACTTCTCTTTATTATAAATATCTTATTATTATTAATTACGTCGATACGTAAACTAATAATTTTATAATATTCTTTTTTAATAATAATAATAACTTTAATAATAAGTATATAGTCGTCTTATAGACGTAATTATTAATTCTTAACTATTTCTATTATTATTATATTATATATATAATTATTAATAAATTTTAATATCTAATTTATTATATAGAACTTACTTTTATCGAGATAACGATTTATATATTTAATATTAGAATCGATATACAGAGGTCTGCATCGAAAGTCCTGCATATGCGCTAGTGCAGCCCTAACCCTACTTTCGGAAAGCGGCCCTGTAGAGGGGAAGCCTAAAAATATCTTCTCACAGCGCATAATGGGATTTAAGGTACTTCTTTTAGCCTTGATAGAGGTAATAAATCCCGAAACCTGGCTAAGGCTAGGTACGATTCCGAAGAACTCCACACGCATTGTCCAGGTAACCCTTTAGGTGGGGCGTTATCCGAAGTCTGAGCGCAAGAGTCTTGGCGGGTGCAGGACTTTCGGTGCAGACCTCTGTAGATATAATATTAATATAGATATATTAAATAAGATAACTAAGATATCGAACTATATAGGTGAAAAGAAGATATAATATAGTAGAGAATATCTTCGTTAAGGCCCGCTAGCTATAGAGCTAAGGGGTATATTAAGAATACGCTTATAATACTACCCCCCCTCTTCGTTAAATTATATCTTATAATTAGTAAGTGGAAAGATAGAAAAATAAGTATATATATACGCTTAACGCCTGAAAAATAATAAAAGCAGTAAAGAAATAATCGTATTTAAGAATCTTAGTATCGTATTTTTCTTCGTTAGAGATATTAAAGATAATAGTAGCTTTTTATATTTACGCTATAACGATATCGCTAATTAAGATATAAGCGTATATAGAGAATCTAGTCGAAAGAAAATCGATATAATATAGCGAAAACTATATTTATAGATATAAGGGTAAATAATAATAATTTTCGAATTCGTATTTAAGCGAATAGAATATTTATAAAATAATATAACGTAATTAATTAAGAGCTTTTAAATCGAATTAAGTTATAAGCGCTAAAAACTCTAATTTAATATTAAATAACTTTAATATAGTCTTTTTTATAATATATTATTTAGCTAATATTAATTATATTTCGTAATAGCGATAATATAATTTATATATATATTAATATAACTTCGAAAGATCTTTAGAATTATATTAGTAAGAGAGGCTTACGCGAAAGATTATATATAAGATAATTTCTAATTAATATAGATTTAAAAGATCGATTCTCGATTTTAGAAAAAATGAGGCTATTATAAAGATATCGAACGATTTTAATTTAATTAAAAATAGAGTATTCGAGATAGTTTCGACTCGAGAACGCTATCGCTATTAAAGATCCCTCGCTCTAATTTCTTTATAGATAAAACTCTTCGAAATATCGCTTATAGAAGTCGTCTACTAGATTCTAGCAATTTTCGAATTTATCGTTATTTACATTATATTAGATAAGATTATTATCGAGATCTTTCTATTTAACTTTATACTTAAAATAATTATAGATTAATTTAAAATTAAGTATTTCTTTAATAACTTATTTAATTTAATTATTAATAATAATATATTTTAATAAAAAATTTATCTATTCTAGTAAGAGGTTATTTATTATAAGATTTAAGAGATTAAGATAAAAGACGTTATAAATTCTTATATTTAATAAAAGTTTTAGACGATATAAGATTCTTATAAGGCTTATAATCTTAAATAAATCGAGTCTCTTATAATTTAATTTACGAGAAGGGCGATTAAAGATAATATTCTTACTATTTAGAAAGATCTTATTATCTATTTAAAAAGTAATCTTTTATTAATACTTATTAATTTATATAATTATAGCCTTCTAAGCGCGGTCTATATTACTTTAGATATACTTAAGAACTTATTCTATATAGTTCGTAATATTCTTTATCTAAGTAGTATTAAAACGCTTATATATAATCTTATAATCGATAATATTTAGACTAAAAGTTATTCGAGAATAAAACTTCTTATTTATAAGAAAAGATAAAATATTAGTAACTAATAAGATAATATTATTATCGACGAACTTAATAATAAATAGCTATCTTATTTAGTCGTTCTATATATAATTATAATATATTCGAAGATAACGCTTTATATTCTAATTCGCTTATTTAATCTATTTATCGATTTTAGAGTAAAAGACTATTAATAACTTAATTATAATATTTAGTTTTTTATAAAAAGACTTTTATATAATAGCTATAAATTAAAGGCCTCGATTCGATATTATTAAGATTAATAGATTATATAGACGAAATACTTTCTTAAGTAATAAATTAATTATCTTCTTAGCGATAATATCTTTATTAATATTAGAATAGGTTATATAGTAATATTTCTTAGTAAATCGATTAATCGCTATTTAAATAATATTATAGTCGTCGAATATAGATAAGCCTATAACGAAGTTAACTAATATATCTTATTATTATTTTTATAAAATTAATAGAGGCTATAGTAAGTTATATTTTCAATTATAAGGCGTTTTAGTTCTCTAATAAATATAATAATTCTTAATATAAATAACTATAATAGCCCTTATATCTCGTTAATAATATTCTCTTTTAAGTAGTTTATAGATATATACTATCTCGAGATATCCGTAAAACGATTAATTATATATCTCTCGAATAATATCGATATATATATTCTCGAATATTTATAAATAATTCTTATAATAAAGTATCTCGTCTTATATAAAGTATTTATTAAAAGTAATTTCTTAAAACTTATTCTTATTTTTAACGATAGCCTTACGAATTTCTATATAATATTTATCTTTTTTATTAATCTCTACTATTTTATAATAGATAGAGTTATCGATTATATATACGTCGATATATTCGTCATCTAATTTCAATTAATTAGAGATAAGAATTATTTAATACTATTAACGTAATCATTTATTCTCGAGATTAATTAATTTATATTTAACTATTTATATAAGTATATTAACCTTAACGTTCTAAGGTCTAAATCGATAAATAATCTTTATATTAAATTCTAATAATATATTCAAATATCGAGCCTAGCGTTAACTAAGATTTCTTCTCTTAATAAAATATATTAGTTCTTTATAATCGATAAAGATTCTAATAAAGACATTCGTATATTTTAGTTTAAAGCGCTAATATTCTAGATAATAAATAATTATTAATAGTTTCTTATCGTAGATCTAGTAATTATATTTAATCGAGATTAGGTTTTTATTATAGAAGGCTATCGAGTAAAGTACTCTCTTATTATTATATTAGAAAAAAATATCTTTATTAATATAGTCGAAAGAGTTAGTCTCTAAAACGATCTTCTTTATTCTATTAAAATAATATAAAACTAAAGCTTTAATAACGACGACTTTAAGAAAGTAAAAAACCTCTTAATATACTAGAAATTAATTAAATATAACCTCCTTTATCGTAAATTTTATTATAGATTTAACTATTTTAAAGAAATCTCTAATAAATCGCTAGTAAAAATTATAAAATTCGATAAAGATCTATATCTCTTTAAGATTAATAGATATAATTTACTCGATAATAGTCTAGATCTTAATAAAGTTTATTTATAACCCGTCTATAGATACTAATAAGTCTAGAAACTTAATTTCCTAGACGTAGAATTCGCACTTAAGAATATTCACCTAAAGGCCGATATTTTTTAATTTCTAAAGAATTTATCTAATATATTAGATATATTTCTTTTTTATCTTATTATAAATAAGTATATTATCGAGATAGATCTACGGAGGTTACTATCGATAGTTCTAAATATTAGAGTTAAGGCTTTAAAACCCTTAATATTCTTAATAAATATCTTAAATATTTTAAATATTAATACTTTATATAGTAGCGACATTAATGCTATATATATGAAGTGCATGTATATGAAGTATATAGTAGCGATATTACTGCATATATACGGGGTATATAGTTGCGATATTACTATGTGTATAGTAGCGATAGTAGCGTATGACGGTATGCCTAGATATATTGTCGAAGTTATTCGTTTACGAGGCGGTAACGAGTATTGAGAGGGCCGTGAAGGAGGGGATGAGCGGCTCTATAATCCAGCTGACCGAGTAAATTAGTATATACGTAATTATATAAAACATCGTATGTAGATTATAAAGCTATTTAAGAAATTTGCCAAAATGCTAGAAATGCCAAGAATGCCAAGGGTTTTAGCGCATGTTTAGAACTTTCGATAACAACCTCCGTAATAGAAATCGTTTAGATATTCGAATAGAATATTATTTATATATTATTAATATATAACTAGACCGTTAATTAGATCGAAGAGAAGGACTCGATATTTATATACTTTAAGAAAGATAATAAAAGTAATAAAATCCTCGCTATCGAGATATATACGTAGTTTATTAAATATAACTATAATATCTAATCGAGTAAGATATTTATATTCTTAGATTTTTATTAAAATCTTATTTATTAATGAAATTAAGTATCGATTTCTTTTAATAATAGCGTTTAGCTTTTAATAATCTATATAAAAACGTAATTCTCTATTTAGCTTTTTCGCGAATAGAATAAATAAGGCGAATAATATATAGCTTAATATTATAAATTCCTTCTTTAGATATTTATTTAGATACTTCTTTATCTATTTTAATTTATATTCTAATATTAAATAAATTCTATTTTTTAGAAGTTTCGTTTTATTAAAGTTATCGTTAAATTTAAGCTTATAATTATAAGAATAATATAGAAAAAGTATATTCGTCTTAGTTCTATCGAAAATATTTAGATAGTTATAATACTTTATAAATAGTTTACGTTTTATCTTTTTAAAATTAATCTTATTAACGCTATTAATCTAAATAAAATAGTTAGAATTATAATATTTCTTATATTTCTTTTCTAAATTATAGAAATATAGTTTATTAATCGATATATAAGTTTCGCGAGATATTTAAGTAAGAGGAGATATATATAATATAGATAACGTGTTATAGATCTTATTTATTATTAATATAAATAGCTTATTACTTTTTTTACGAGCTAGTTAATAATAAGTCGCTATATTAATTTTAGCGATATTAATAAACTTAGATTTCTTATTATTCTTATTTTTATTTAATAAGAAGATATTCGAATTAATCTTATTATCGTAGGTGAGTAGGGGAGAGCTTTATCGTTTTAGTATAATAGATAAAAGAATAAGTAATATAGATAGTCGGAGCTTCGAAGTTAATAGAAAGGGGAGATTATCTATTATTAATATTTAATTATTATTATAATTATATCGACTAAGTAGAAAGAGTATCTTATTCTATAATATATTAAGAACTATCTTATATTTATTTATTTATAATTTTTTAATTATTATATCGTATTTTAATAGTATAATTAGTATTAAATATATTTCTTCTCGATAATCTTTTACTATTATTATAGAAAATAAATAGTATATAATTAATCGTTTTATAATCTAGTTATTATAATCTCTTAGTAATTTAGATTATAATAATAAGAGTAATTTTAGATATAAGGCCTTATATATCGCTAGAATTAAGAACTTATTTATAACTATATAAATATCGATATATCTACTATCTATAAGGGAGTTCTTAAATAAGTACTTTCTTTCTTATAAAGATAGTATAATTTATATATAAAAAGAATAACGTGTTAAGATATTATTAAGAGTATCTACTAGATATACTTTATAAGTACCTCTTATCGTAACTTTAAAAGAGATTATTCGTTTTTTAAATTTGAAGAAGAACTATTACTACCCGTAATATCGATATTATTAATTTTAAATTCTTCATCTATTTTCATCGCGTAAAATCGTGCTTCCTCGAAGGCCTTTTTATCAATCTCGATTTAAGTAGATATTATATAATTCTTTTAATAATAATCTTTCTTATCGTAGTTATAATATATTAATTTTCTTAATTTTAAATCGATTATAATATTTAAAGGCGTAATAATTATACTTAAATTAAATTCGATAATAGATATAAGGCGTATATTAACCGCGGGTGCTATCGTTAATATTTATATTATAATTAATTTAATAGTAATCTTTATAGACTTAAAATTCTTATAATTAGCACGTTATAAGTTATCTAGCTTTCGAAGATATTCTTTTATAGTCTTTAAAGTAGTAAAACCTTCTATAATCTATTATATCTTCTTTAATTTCTTTCTTAGTTTCTTAAAAAGATAGTTCTCTAGTATAAGAATTTCGTTATAGCTAAGAATAGTATCTAATTAAATAAAGTCTAAATAGAAGTCGATAAAGGATTAAATCCCTTACTATAGAGTATACATATTATGTAATATATTATTACGTCGATTTAAGTTTTTATAAATATCGATTAACTCGTTTATAATCTTAGTAAAAAACTAATACGAGTTAATAGAGTTTCGAAGTCTTCTATATATCGTATATTATATAGCCTTATCGCCGAGTTATAAGACTACGTAAATTATCTTAAAGTTCTTAATAAGGTAATAATCGCTATTAATCTTAAATTTCTATTCTATTCTAAAGAATTAGTTATTTTAGATAAGATTACTATCGTCGATAAATAGAGGTAAGTCTAGAATCTTAACTAATTTCTCTTTTAAATATCTAGATATACGTTTCTCCTCGATCGATAATAGCTATAAATCTTTTATTAATTATATTTTAAGGCTATTAACTTTTCGCTATAAAGAAGTTATATTCTTTTAGAAGTCTTAGACTAATTAATTTATCTTCTTAATTATTCTATAGATCTAATATAAATCGTTTATAATTAGATTCTTTTTTATAACGACGATATAATATCGAGTAATAATCTCGCGGAAATCGTCTCGCTTTTAACGAATTTCATTTAATATAATTATAAATTTATTAGATTAATACTTAGTTTAATATTATAATTATAAGCTATTAGCGATATTTTAAGATATATCTATTAAGTCTATCTTCTTAAAGATATCATCTAATAGAATTAATATCTATCGAAACTTAATTTACTTTAATAGAGTCTTAATTTAATCTATTCTTTTAATATTAAACTTCGCTATAAGAAAGAAGAAAGAAAGGTTTAAAATAAAGTGAAGAGGAGTTTAAATACTTTAAAAGAATAGATATTAAGAATATTAGATATACTAGAGAATAGTAAAGCCTCTTTAAAGCGTATCGAAATTATTTAATATTAAGAATAAAAAATTTCACTATAAAGTCTAAGATAAGATTATTTCTTTACGAGGGTTTAATATACTTATTTCTTAATCGTTTAAAGCGTTAAGAAGATTATAAGTATTTTAAATAATAATCTTTCGAGTATACTTACTCCGCTTAAAGAGTTTTTTATTTTATAAAAAAGTTATATATAAGAAAGTTTCGAAGAATAGTATCTTTAATTAGCTATAACTCGATTATTTCTTATCTAATTAAAGTCTTATTAAAATTCTAGACGTTATAATATATAAAGTTATAAGTAATACTATTAATATATATTTTAAATATAGAAATATAAGATAATATTAGCTATTTCTTTCGATTCGCTAGTTATACGAATAATTTAATACCTTCTTTATTCCTCGATTACTATTTATTGAGACCGTTTTACTATTTCTTTTAGACTCTTTAAAATCGATTTATCTATCTAATAAGTTTATTTAGAGATATAATAACTTAACTTAATTTCTTATTAAAGCCCTTATTAGCGCGTTTCTTTAAATTCGTTTATTAATATAAATAAAATAAGTAAGTTAATTTTAATTATAGTATTAGAATCGATATAGATATAATATTAATATAGATATATTAAATAAGATAACTAAGGTATCGAACTATATAGATAAAAAGAAGGTATAATATAGTAGGGGATACCTTCGTTAAGGCCCGCTAGCCATAGGGCTAAGAGGTATATTAAGAGTACGCTCGTAATATTTAAGATAAATCTCTTATCTATAATAACTATAAGATTAAAAAGCGCGATATTAATTACTATATTAAAATCTCTTTATATCTTTAAATATAAATAAGAAAATTAATATAACGCTATCGCCGCGCTAAATAATCTCGAAAGCTATCTTATTAACGAGTTAAGTTTAATAAGAAGATTATTTAATAGTATAAATTATAAAGATATATAATAGCGATAACTTCGATTATTTTTATTATAATTATAAATCTTTAAAATTAGTTTATAATAATAAATAAGCGTATAGCGAAGTTAAAGAGAATAAATAAATTATTAAAAAAAAAGCTTAAGAGCCTTCGTTAATATATAATAAATATTAATAAATATTAACTCGAAGATTATACTTTAATTATCTCCTCGTTAAAGAATTAAATTAATAAACTTAATTTAAGATTTAACGTTAAAATAGTAAAGAATATTTAAATAATAATTTTTTTTAATAATAGCGCTAGCGTAAGATTCTTAGATAGTTCTTTAATAACTATTCTAAATAAAAATATATTTATATTAATAGTATATATCTTAATATAATAAATCTTCTTTATAATAGAGCTTAATAGATAATTAAATAATATAATTATTTTATTAATCTATATTTTAATAATAATAAATATAGAGAAATACGCGCGTAGTATAAGTATTATCTAGAAATATATCTAATCTAATTAATAATTATATCTTATTTTATCGTCTTCGCTTATTTATTATTAATTTATATAATTAATTAAGCTCTTTTATAATAAGAGACTTATTATTTATTACTTAATACTTTTACTTATTACTCGCTTATTTATAAGCTTAAATTAACTCGCTAATATTAATAAATTTATTATCTAATAATTATTAATTATACTCTTTATCTTAATTAATTTATTTAACTTTATATTAAATATCTTTCTTATACTTAATCTTATTAATAATTTCTTTAATCTCTTAAAGCTTATTATTATTAATAAGATCGAGGACTTATATAAAGATTTTCGCTATATTATTATAATCGCGAAAATAATAAAACTTAAATAATAATATATAAAAGATATTATAAATTTTATATATTAAGAATAAAAGTAAGCGATATATCTACGTCTCTACTTTATTTATAATTTAAAATAATTCTATAAATTTATAAAATAACTTTTTATTTAGATATTTCTACTTTAATGTTATGAGATGCCTCAGGGATACTCATAGGGCCACTAGCGTAGGCTTGGCACCGCACATATCTGTCCCGCAGGCACATAGATAATAAACATCTTTTACACCACACACATATATGAGTTAAACCATAATGATTCCTTAACAATTGGTAGCAACACCTGGCCCTACTTCATAGGATATCCAGGCGTCACATCAGACGTTTACGCAAAGCCTACATCAACACCTAATAGTGTAACGCTCCAAGCCGGTCCTCCAATACACTCGCGTCATCGAGTACCTTTTGACAAAAACCCGTCCAAATCGATCCTTTTAATAGGCCTGTCGATATCACAATGCAAGAATTCCTGCAGATCCTACATGAGCAGTACCGCACCGAGTACTACGGCCCCTGGCATACAAGAGAATGCTACCCATGGGAGTACGACGTCAAGGCTCAAGAGTGCATCCAATTGGCTAGCAAATCAGACCCTCAATTCTTTCTACCGCAAGCCAAAATCCTTCAAGACCGAGCGGCCTACATACGTCAAGAATGGGCTAGACTTGAGGCCTTACAAGCCATTCAGCCAGTCACTCAGCCAGCCATTCAGCCAGTCACTCAGCCAGTCACTCAGCCAGCCACTCAGCCAGCTCACCAATCCACTCAGTCATCCACTCAGTCATCCACTCAGTCAGCCACTCAGCCAGAGCACTCAGTTGAGCAAGAGGAGGAACTACAACAGGCAAATGCGGAGAAGACTGCGGAGAAGACTGCGGAGAACACGGCGGAGAAATCAAGCGGCAGCAAGGCCCCCAGCACCAAGAACGCAGGCTTACTCTCCACGATCCCGCGTCAAGTCATCACTCAGCAAATGGAGAATACCACTACAATCTGGCTTGCTATCTCTGCATGCCTAGGCAATATCACATTAGTGTGGCACATCACTGCAATGAGCACACAAGAGAAGGATCTACTGCGTCGATCACAGCCAATTGGACCTCTGCAGGCAAGGGTCACATCGGACGATGCATATTTGGACGAATTGAAACCGTCCGATGTCTTGCTCCGACAGTCATTTCATTATCCAAAGGCTTTCATTGCGGCAGGAGAACTTATGGGATTCACACCACTAATTGGCCTGGTGTCTCCATTCCTTTCCAGCATTTCGAAAACTCATTCATGCATGCATGCATGCTTCTTGCCATGAGGACATGGCATTTCTCTGTTTTTTGTGGGCAATTGTCATGAGATGCCTCAGGGATACTCATAGGGCCACTAGCGTAGGCTTGGCACCGCACATATCTGTCCCGCAGGCACATAGATAATAAACATCTTTTACACCACACACATATATGAGTTAAACCATAATGATTCCTTAACATTTAAATTCTTAATCGCTAATATTATTAAATTATCTATCTTATAATTTTAAAATTAATATATTTTATTATAATACTTAAATTAAATTATAATCGCGCTATAAAGATACTCTACTATCTTATCTCTTAATATTTATAACTTCTTTACTCTATTATTTATAGCGAATATCTCCCCCTTAATAAAGTTATCTTCGATCTTTTAACGAATTTTAGAATAATATTTATATATTAGAAAGAATAATATCGTTTTAATAAAGAAATATTAATTATTTATATAAGCGAACTCTATTATTAATAGTTATTTTATTTAAATATTTTATTTATTATTAGTAAATATATATAAGAAGTATTCTAATATCTAATTTTATCGCTTAATCTATTTATTAATTTATAAATAAAAAATAACATTTAGATATTATTTAATTTTAAAATAAAAGTAAATAATAAATTAGAAGCTATTAATAAATATAAAACCTCTATTATTAATAATATTATTTAATATATTATAGTAATATACTATTTCGAAATAAAATACTTTTATTAATTAAATAATATCGATTATAATAAATATAGAAATATATCTTATTATTTTTATAAATCGATTTACTATAATTAGAATAGTATTATAAATAATACTCTTATACTTACTTATTAATAAGTCGATAATAAAGTTTATAGAAATTTTCTTTTATAATTTAATAGCGATAAGAAGCGAGCTTAATTCGCTATATAGGCGATATCGCGAAGCTTTAATTCGCTAATAAATATTATATATCTTAATATAGTCGATAATTTACAGTTTACTGGCCGGAAAGGTATGGTATGGTATGGGATATTGACCTGCCATACCATACTCTGGTATGGTATGGGTTATTGAGATTTGCATGATCCCATACCTGGTATGGTATGGGATCTTGGCGGGATATCCCACGGTATGGTATATCTGTGGTATCATACCATGGTATGGTATATGTATGGGATATCCCGACTGGGATTTCTATATTTAGAAGTATAAGTAGCTATTCTAGTCATCATTCTGGTCAACCATGGCTGCCACTACTATGGCTGCCCCTACCATGGCTGCCACTACCATGGCTGCCCGTACCATGGCTGCCCGTACCATGGCTGTCACTATCATGGCTGCCACTACCATGGCTACCACTACCATGGCTACTGTCGAAATGTGGCCCCCGCGCATCCCAGCCACCGTGTTTTCCAGCCACCTGATTTTGTACTGTATTTAGAACCTGGCCCCGGAGAGGTTTTAGAGAATTAATCCGTCCGTTCTATATATCACATATCTGGCATTTTAACAGCTACCACTACTATGACTATCACTATCGTAGTCATGATAGTAGTAGTCATGGTAGTAATAGCGATGATAGTAATAGCTATGGTAGTGGCAGCTATGATAGTGGCAGCCATGATAGTAGCAGTTATGGTTGACCAGAATAATGACTAGAATAGCTACTTATACTTCTAAATATAGAAATCCCAACCGGGATATTTCATACATATATTATACTATGATATGATATCATAGATATATCATACCGTGGGATATCCCGTTAAGATCTCGAACCTATATCAGAAAAATGAAATAATATCCGACCCTACTTATATCATACTCGGGTACGATATAGTATTACTTGGTATGGGATATCTTATAAAATATACCATATCTTTCCGACTAGTAAATTTACTTTAAATTTTTATTTTAATAGTATTTATAAGTAAATAGTTTATATATCTTTATAGCGTTAGAGTATTCTAATAACGAATTATTATAATATTTATTAATAAGCTCTTTTCTTAAGATCTTATCTCTAGAGATATAAAGGCGATTATTATATCTTAATAATCTCTTAAAGTCTAAGATTTAT
This sequence comes from Letharia columbiana, assembly GCF_014066305.1. Taxonomy (NCBI): domain Eukaryota; kingdom Fungi; phylum Ascomycota; class Lecanoromycetes; order Lecanorales; family Parmeliaceae; genus Letharia; species Letharia columbiana. The sequence goes on along the minus strand of NW_023501107.1, from coordinate 126,523 downwards.
ATTTAGCTATATATATGATATTTAATTATTAATTTATTAATATTAATTCGAAAAGAGTTTATCTAATTATTATAAGCTTATAAATCTTAAATTAATATTTTTATTAGTCTTTAAAATATATTATAAATAATCTCTTATATAATCTTAAATTCTCTTTTAAAAATAATTATTTAAACGTTAATAATATAAAATATAAGCGCTATAGCCGCTATAAGCTTTTTATTTCTTTATAATTACTTATTACTAATTTAAAATATAAGCTTATTTTATAATATCGATAAAAGTTTAATATTTAATAATGAAATTCTCTTATAATTAAAGCGTTATAATAATAAATTAATAGAGTTTAATTTATTTATTCGATAAAAAATTTTAAAGTTATAAATAGCTAACTTTAGCGCCTAACGAGCTTATTTAAAATTTAATTTCTTCTATTTTATAAAGCTTTTAAAATTATTATAATTTATTAAAATCTTAATATAAAATATATTATCTTTTAAATAATAACGCTATTATTTTATAAATATTATAATAATAAGTAGCTCTTAATTATAAATCTTATAATTTTACTTCGTAGAAATTATTTTTCTAAATTAGAATATTATTAATTATTAATAATTATTCTTATTTAATTATAAAAGTATAGCTTTTATATTAAAGTTAAAAGCGTTAATTTTAAGATATAACTTTAAATTTAAATTATAGTAATATAGAAATAACGCGATTATAAAAGTATTTCGAAGCTATTAAAACGCTAACTCCGCGTTATCTATTTATTCTAATAATCTAAATTTCTTATTATTCTTATTTTCTTTAAGTAAATTAATAAATAACGCTATTATACTAAAATAGCTATAAATAAATTATTAATAAAAATTAGTAAAGTCTAAAAAGACTTATATATTTCGATAATTTTTTAATTTTAATTACTTTTTAATAATAGTAATATATTTTTAATTTATCGCGATATCTTCGATAAATATAATAAACTTTAGAAATTTAACTCGCTTAATATAGAATTAATATTTCTTTAGATTAGCGTATAGTTAAAACTAGCGTAAACGCTTAAGTACTTATTTAATATATTATTAATACTCTATTAAATTAATACTATAAATTAGAATATTATTTAAATATATTATATATATTATATCTACTAGATCTATAAAAGCTTTATTAATATATATTTAAAAAGTTATTAATATATTAATAAGTCTAAAAGATATAATTAAATATTCGAAGTAGTTATAATAATTATAAAACGCTATTTTCCACTTATTATCTTCTTTAATTTAAATTTAATAATAGATATTTTTAAAATCTAACTTTATAAAGACTTTAACGCTATATAAGCGATTTAGAGTCTTAATAATTAAAAATAGCGGGTATTAATTTTTAATAGTTATCGCGTTTAAATCTCGATAATTAATATAAAAATAAAGCCCTCTATTCTTTTTAAGAATAAAAAGAATTAATACTTTAATTAAGAAAGTCGAATAATAAATCTAATCTTTCTAAAGGAAATTCTTTAAATAATATTATAGTTTTATTAACTTTATTTAAGATAGATTATATAAGAAACTATATAATAGTTTCTTATCGCTCTTAATCTTAATAATATAATCTCTCTACTTAAGCGTAAATAAGATTTCTACTTTTTTATTAAAAAAAATATTATTAAACTCTAATAACTTCTAAGAAAGCTTTAAATTATATTTATTTTTCGATTTATTATATATTATTATAGCGTATATAATTATAAATATATTTAACTTCTATTCGATAATTTAAATAAATTTAATAAATTTTTTAATTTATAATTTATTAGCGTTAACTTTAAATTATTATTACTTTATTATTAAATTTAATAATATTTATAATTAATTTAATTTAAGTATATTTAATATAATATTAAAGCCTTTTTAATTAATAATATAGAAGAGTATATTATACTTTTTATTTTAATTTTAATTATCTACTAATTAGTAATCTAGCTAATATACGCTATAATAATATATATTTTAATTACTTAATATTTTTAATTATAATAAAATAATATTATAAGATTTTAAATCTTATTAAATTATAAATTTTTATAAAATTAAATTAATATACGCTTTAATATCGAGTAAAGTAACGAGTTATCTCTATTTACTCTAAAGCTTTATCTACTTCTTTATAAAAATAAAAGAAATTATCTCTATTAATTATTATTTTTATCTTACTTCTAAAATAATTATAAGATTAAATCTTTTTTTATTAATACTATATTAATATAGATTATAAGTAATTTATTAAAATCTAGATACTTAGATATTTAATAACTCTATTTATTATAATAAAAATAATTATTCTTTTTATAATTAGAATTAAAGAATTTAACTTTATACTTTATATTATTATCTTAAGTATATACTATATAAGCGCTATTATTTAAAATTAATTTAGACTTTAAAATTTAATTCTCTAGAGATTTATTTTTAGCGAACTCTCTTAAAGATTTCGAATAAGAATTATCGCCGAAGCGTATATATTTTAAAATCTTTTTCTATATAATAATCTAGATAAAAATTTCTTTTTATTATTTTAATATATTATTAATATTTAAAATCTTATTTTTAAGCTTTAATTTAAGTTTAGTTAAGAAGAAATTAGCTTAATATTTTTTAGAAAATAAGATTATATAAATCTCTAGCTTCTTTAAATAAATCTTAAAAATAAATATCTTCTAATCGAAGCGTTATTTAGCTTTCTTTTACTTTTCATATATAAGAAAATAGCGATTTATTAAATTTACTATTAAATTAAGTAAGAATTATTTAAAGAATTTAAAAGTTATATATTTTTTAAATTATAGATTTAATAATATTTATACTATTAAATATTAAAGTCGTCTTTTAAAGATTATATATAATAAATAATTCTTAATTAGTTAATAATAAAATATTTAAAACTTATAAAAAACTTAATTTCGACTTCGCGAAATTAGCGTAGATACTCTCTCTTATTAATATTCTTATAAAAATATATTCTTTTAAAGCGAAGTATTTTTATTTTAATTAATATATTTATTAAAGATATAATAATAATTAATATAGATAAACTCTCGCTAATTATAAACGATAAATTAATATTATAAAACTCGCGATTATAAATCTTTAATATAATTAATTCTTATTCTTATTTTAAATAACGATTTTCGATCTTAATAATTATAAGATATTATTCTATAATAAGATCTTTTATTAATAAGAAATTCTTAAATTTATTATTAGCGCTATAGCGACTTTCGATATTATCTTTATTTTCTATTATATAATCTAGAGATAAACTCGATATTATAATAATAATAAATCTTTTCCTTTAAAAGATAGAGAGATTAAAATTATAAGAGCGTAGTTTATTAATAATTAGCTAGCGAATATAGATTATAAAAGATATAATATTATTATAAAATTTAATAATATATTTAATAGTAGAATTAATCTCTAAAAAATATTAAAACTTCGAGATATATAAAGTAAATCTATATTCGTTAAGCTCTTAAGTATATAAGATATATTATTAAAACTAGATTCTAAAAGAAACTCTAATATAGAATATACGATATCGACGCTTTAGTATAAGTAGCGCTAAGGCTTATAACGCATTAAGTCTAATAGTAACGAAATCGAATTTATATAACTCGAAGATCTATCGAGCGTTATTATTTAGATTACGTATAATACTTTAAATACTCTAGTTATTAAACTCTTATAGTATAGAGTACTATCGTAGATATATAGTATATTAAGCTATATTTACTTTTAAATAATATTAAATCTATAAAACGTAGGGTATTAAAGAATAGTCTATAAAAATCTATTACTAGTACGAACTATATCGAATAGATCTTAAAGCTATTTATATTACTCTAATATCGAGTCTTAAAGGAGTAAGAATTACGATTAATATTTATATAAGATAGGGCTGAAATTTATAATTTTAAAGAGATACTATTATAGTTACGATAATATAGAATTAAGGTTATATTATAATCTTCTAATAGCTCTAATTTAAATCTCTATAAGTATATATAAAAGGGGATAAAATAATATATAAAAGAGGATAAAATAGAAAATTCGAGCGTATAAAAGAATAATTCTTATATTAAAGAATATATAATCTATTTATAAGAAAGAATAGCTTGATTTAGCGAATAAATAGATTTATATTAAGTAGATTTATAGTATATTATAAAGATATTAAGATATTATTAAGAATCGTAGGTTTTTAACGTAATAATAGTTTATAAAAGTTAATTTTTAGAGCTAAGATAGCTATAATATATAGTTACTATTATAACTACTTTAAATAGCATTAAAAATATAATTATAATAGCTAATAGTAGAAATAATAGATGTACGCAATTATTGATTTTGATTACTAAAATTAAATTCGTTACTTAATTCTATAGCTACGAGTATATAGATTAAGTAATTTAGAGTTCTCTCGCTTAAGATTTATAAGCTCCTTTTCTTATAACTACTATTATAGAATTCTTAATTTTTTTATTCTTTTCGAAATAGTTTTTAATTTTATAATAGTTTCTCGATTTTAGAACGATATCGTAACGATATCGTAACGATTTTAATATATAAAACGTATTAAAAATATTATAGTTATTTTAACTCGATACGATTTTTTATTAATACGTACTAAGATATATAATCGTAAATTATTTAATTCGTTTTTTATTCTTTATCGTTTAAAGGCGAAGATAGTTTACTAATACGTCTTAATAAAATAATCGTATATTTATTATATATTTATTATAAAAGAAGATCGCTATTACTCGCTAAGATATTTAGTAAATATAACTCTTATTAAAAGTATACCTCGATAAACGCGCGAGAGATAATAAAATAAAAAAAAAACTATTTATCTCTTCGAGATATTATTATATATCGATTACTCTATCTTATTATATTTATACGAGTAAAGATTTATAAATTAAATTTATAAATATTTTTTTAATTAGGACTATCGAGTAAGTAGATAAGCGATCTTTAATAAGCGAACTTTAATAAGCGATATTTGAATTCCTTGCGCTTTAATAATTATAAGACTAAATTTTAAAATTCTTAAAAATTCGAAACGCGTAAATAGCGCTTTAAAATTTAAAAAAAAAATCTCAAAATTTTAATAGAAAATAAAAAAGTTATTCTATATATTAATAATATACACTTATTTTTTTAATAAGGGAGGCGTAGAAGGGCGAGATTTTAATAATTATAGACGCTAATTTATTTATTCGCGATAAGTTAGTCGATCTAGTTAAAAAGCGTAGCGAATTCGAATTAATAATTAACTATATATATAAATTTAAGATTTTCTAATTTAACTCTATCTTATTCTTTTATATATATTAATAATTTAATAAATATAGTCTAGATCTATTATATAGAGTTTAATATATTATTTCTTTTATAAAATCGTTTTACGTAATTCTCTTTACGATATAAAAAGATTTAATATATTTTATATTCGCCGCGTATCTTAAAAGTATTATCTCTATTCTTATTAATCTCTCGTCTAAAAGCTCGATTTTAAATATTCTTATAATATATATAATACGCTCGAATAATCTTTAAATTTTATTAATTATAATTACCTCGTAGTATAGAGATAGAGAGAAAATTTAATCTTACTCGATAGAGATCTTCTTCTTTTAATAACTCTATTACTATGCTTTTATAAATAGTAGAAAAGTAAAATATCTACAAATCTGAAAAGTAAATTTCCGCACGATTTCCGCCGGGTTCGCACTATAAGTACGATTTAGTCTATTAAGTAGACTTTATCTATATCTAATTCTTTTCGCTAGTTCTATTAGTTTAATAACTTTAAAAAAATTTAATAACTTTAAAAATTTTACGTAATATACTTTAATATACTCTAAGTATTATTCTATATATATATAGTATTAATATATATTATTATTAATATACGCTATATTAGAGTATTATCTACGCGATTAATTTTATTAAATTATTTAATTCTATAGCTAAATTTAAGTTAGCGTTAATACTCGTTATCGTAAAATCTTATTATTATAACGTCGATTATTAGAACTTTTCTTTTTTCGTATATATTACTATTAAACTAATAGAACTAGCGAAAAAGATTAAGATAGTTATTAAATCGGCGGAATTTTAGCTGATTTTTAAGATAGTTATTAAATCGACGGAATTCTTAATTTCAGCCCTATTCGTAAGATCAGCAATTTGAAATTTAGTAGAAACTTTTTAGATTTATAGATGAAGATTTCTATATAGATTATAATAGCGACGAAGATTTTTAGCTCTAATATAGTTATAGAGTATTAATAAGAATCGCGAGAACTTTAAATAGAGATATATAAATTAATATTATTTTAAAGTATTTCTTAGATAGTAGTAGTTTATATAAGATTAAATATAATATATAAAGTAAGAAATAAATTACTTAAAAGATAATTAACAACTATTTAATACTTAATTATTATTAATTAATACTCTAAAAGTAATAAAATACGCTAGAGAAGATTATTACGTTTTTTAAGAAATATCTATCTCTTACTGTTACGAGCGTACCCTTAACACACCACTCAGCTCTATGACTAGCGGGCCTTAGCGGAGACATCCCCTACTATATCATACCTCCTTCCCATCTACATAGTTCGGTAGCCTTATTATCCTAGTTCTACCTTATCTATACTGGTATCGCATCTATGCTGGTCCTGACATTATAATAAGACTCCTTCGTACACCCCCGGCGAAGAGAATTAACGGGTTTTTCACTTTCTGCTCGGAGTAAGCGACCGAGCCTGATAAAGAAAACGCTGGGTATTTCTACCATACAGAAGCCCCATTATATATTCAAATCATCAAACACCTACATCATTCGAAAGAATCTATATTAAATAATCTATATTATTAACGATAGTTTAATCTATTAAAAAACGAGTTCCCTATATCGAATATAAGAAATCCTTCTCCGCTCCGTTCCCCGTATAAAGTTTATTATTAGCTAAAAGACCTTCGGCGAACTTTCTATTATTCGAAAGGATAATATTCCAAGTACTCATAGTCTTAACGGCGATTTAATCGATTAAGAAACGAAAGGAATAATACTATTTCGAGCGTTATAGTTAAATTTCGACTCTTAATATAGAGATCTATTATCTTTCTCGACTCGCGTACGCCTTTATAGTATCGGAGTTTTAGAGATCTCTCTATTCTACTCGATAAAGACATTATTCGATATTGTAATAAACCTTTATAGGGAAGCCTAGCTAAAATCGCCATTTTTACGCCTATCTTCTCCGCTTTATTCTTATCTATATTTAAAATATTATGAATTCTTTAAATCCATCTACATTATCATCAAGATATCTCGCTTTATATCGCCGATCACCTATATATCGCGGTTAGCTTTATTTTATATACGACGACTCTATTTATTATAAAGTAGTAGGGGCTAATAAGGAAGACGAATATTATACGGAAATCCGTAAGGCTATTATCGAAGGTAAGGATAAGTTTCGAGGGATTACTCTTAATAAGTGCTTTGTATAAGACGGGCTGCTTTACCGCAAGGACCGTTTGTGGGTATTCGATGACATGTACATCGATGTTATTCGAGAGGTGTATGATTAATCGTTTTACGGCTATCTCGGGGTAGCACGTATCTATGAACTACTTAAAAGGGAATATTATTGGCGAGGAATGAGGACGATAGTGGCTATCTATATTTAGAATCTATACACCCGTTAGAGGACTAAGGTATCTCGCAATCGAGAATATGATTTACTTTAGTCTATACCAAATTTATCTATATCAACATTAAGATATCGCCTTTTATATCGTCGATATGAGAATACTCCCTCTAGACTACGATCTTCTACACGTTGTGACTAGTCTTATCTTATTTACGAAGACCTATATGCGAGATATTCGCCTTTAAATTCGCTACGACTTTATATGCCACGTGTGTAGCGATCTCTATCTGCTGAGGACCTGTACTAGCGATATTACGGAGCACCGGAGACACAAGGCCAAAATTCGCTTGACATCTCTGCTCCGCCTCCGCCTTCATCCCTATTATCACCTATTTCACGAGATTTCGTTAGAGTAAATCGATATCGGCTAATTTTATCGTAAATTAGATAATTACTTAGTCTAAGGCTATCAGATCCATCTGTCTTTACAGGTACGAATTTAATATCATTCGATGATTGGAAAATGAGAATCCAAGATAAGCTTACCTATAATGGTGATCATTTCCTTATCGATGCCTTTAAAATTGCTTACGTTGTAGCGAGACTTGAAGGGGAAGCCAGTCAGCACGTGTCTACCAGACGACGATATCGCTCATACTCTACCGTCGATGATCTTCTAGATCATTTAAGCAACGTGTATAAGGTACCTTTATTCGTTCTTAAGAGTACCTTTGAATATGCTTACGACAAAATAAGTTAAGGAAGTTAATCATTTCTCAAATTCTACGATAATCTTATTAAATATGCTGAATATAATTTTAAGAATGATAGTCTTAGGAATGATAGTCTGATAAACGATATATGAAAGAAATCGGAACTTCGTTTGTGTGACTTAATTGGTTTATTGGTAAGGGATTAGACTATATCTGAATTAAAGGAACGTATTATGAGAATATAGCTTTAATATTAATAATCTGCTAAGGGATTCGCCGAGAAGAAGGTTAAAAGATTCGCGGAGTAATATGTAAAAGTAAAGGCCGAGGCTGACGTAAAGAAGGGATACTCGATTATGACTCGCCCTACTTTCAATATATAGGGTTTAAGTCTTACTGAGGTAGAGGATCTTATAGATGAGAATTGGGCTTATGCACAAAAGCATGGTAAATACTCCAAACCCGATATGGATTCGGATGAAGTATACGAACTCAGTTGCTAGGGCTTTCTATGAACTCAAGATTAGTATGTGGCCCAGTAATGGCCTCATTTTTCATATTCGCAAAATTGATTTCTTAGGCCTATGCTGCTTAATAACTATCTTATATTAGGCTTATTAAGCGAGCTCCCCTTATTGTTATATGCGTGAAAGTCTTCCGAAGCTATGATGCGTTACCTATGAACCTTACTATCGCCGTTGATACCCTTGATAGATATCGGCTATATGACACCCTATGGAGAAACTCACACCGGAATAGTTTGATATTAATTTACAGTTTTAGCGTCTGCGGCTCGGTTCGGTTCGGGAGCCCTCGACTAATCACGTCGTATTATTTTATTAAAATCCTTTGCGCTGGAATATTAACTCGGAATATCGACTCGGGAGTCACTATGAATCACTAAGACAACTATAATTATTACTGATCTATTTAACCCCCGATTTTCTTTAAATCAGGCTCTCTATGCTCGCTATATCTCTAGTTATCGATAAGACCAATAGGGGAATTTATATAAAGACTGTTACTGCTGCTATCGCCGCTGAGAATAAATGTCATATTAAAAGTCCCGGATATCAAAAGTTCTTTGTTTTTATGGATTTTTAGCGAGCATAATACATATGTATGCGATGGAATTATTTAGTTCTTTCGAAGGCGAGTGGTAAGTAGGCTGAATCTTGCTTGGGCGTAGGTAAGATATGGCTATATCTCCAGGATCTCAATCCTCTTCAGTCAAGGCCTATACGGACTATGGATGTTTAGAGATATAAGGCAAGTAATGGGCCTGCATCTCCGGTCTACCAGCTATGGGGGCTATGGCTATTTGAGAGAGAAGAGTAGTATTACGAGCGTACCCTTAATACACCACTCAGCCCTATGGCTAGCGGGCCTTGGCGGAGGTATCTTCTATCATATTATGCCTCCTTCCCATCTACATAGTTCGATAGCCTTATTATCCTAGTTCTACCTCACCTATACTGGTATCGCACCTATGCTGGTCCTGACACTTACTAGTTTTCGTAGCTTTTTTTTACTACTTTAAGGTTTAATCTAATTCGTTTTTATTAGAAGTAGATAGAATAGTAATTTAAGATATATTAAATTATTTATAAGAGGGATTTTTTTTAATAAATAAAAAAAGGGAGTTTGGAAAGGGGGGGAAGAATTTTGGTAAATTTTGTTGCCTCGGCGTCGGCGTTCATCGGATAATTACTGCAAGGCTTTTGGTCACATCGCTATGCAGGATTCCAATAAGAACTCGGTCCTACCACATACCATGTGCTTGTGCAAGGATAATGGGGAAGGAACGATGGCACGGAGTGCTTAGTGAAACCTGGTACATTCTTGCGCCTCATCGATGGTCTGAGCGCATACGACTACGTCCAGCCGTGAATCGAATGGCCAATGAGAGCAAACGTTGTGCTGCAATGAGAACCCATAATGATAGCAAGGGTTTATTCAACTCAAGCTTCATGGGAAGAAAAGAAGAACCACCGCAACACCATTGTACCAGCGCCAATAGGAATCGAACCTATTACGAACTAAATACCCTCTGAACGCGGGACTCCAGATTTGAAGTTCGCGGGAGGTGTCGCCCTATCAAATAATCTTACCGCTAATCCGATATACACTAATTAGGCTAGGCTTGCGGGAACAATTAATGTTGTAAGGGTAGGTCTAGACTACAACCCTTTAGGCCATGTTTGCGATACTGTTGAGCCGAGTGTTAGCGGGATAGCCTATGTGCTGTCAACAATACACGTCTGAACAACCTTTAGAGAATTACATTCGGTCTTTCTCCAACAACATTGGTGATGGTCTACGCGCAGACTCTCACCTTTCTGTTATCGAACACCGCTGATACGCTAGCGAAACAGAGAAAACCTTGGAATTTGGTTTCGCATTTGGTGAGAGAGAATGGATAATGTCTTCCTCCTACCAGACCACTATGAGACAAAGTTTACGTCATGTCTTTGAATGCTACGTAAGCAAGCAGCCTCGAGACTTGTTCCATGCACCCCATCGTCCTTTTCACTAAGATACCGAACCTCTCCCCGTCCCTCATAGCATTGGCTTCTGTTCCCCGCTCAAGCATCTCTCTAATTTATATACTCTTTTTGAACAGCCTTCGACCAGCTACGACTACCGACGCCTTTTTTGACTCTGGAAAACCTTTAGGTCATCCTGTGTCCACACTGGCCTGCTCTGCCAGCTAGCTGCGACTGACGTTCCTGCAAGTTTGTGGGGCTCCTTCGTCACGGAGTCGAAGTCTGCATTCGTATGGGCTTGTATCTAATGCGCATTGTACTGCATGTTTCGCTTTGCGTCATCGATGTAGAGGTTGCAAAGGTCGCCGATTTCGGCCGCTAGTGGCGCTATGAGCCCAGTGCAGTGCTGAGGGTTGAGGAGGGTAACCTTGACAGTTTTAAAGATGTGACTCTGAGGACGGTGCTTGGCAAAATAGTATGAGGACAGAAAGGAGCGCATCTGACGAGACATTAAAAAGGCTGTTCTTTGCTGAAATTCTTTGTATACCCGGTTACTTTTACAGGTTCTTTTTTTGTATCTACAGAGAGAAAAGAATCTTTTCATTACGATCGAGGAAAGCAACTTTTCACTGTACTCATATTTGTTTATTATAATGTTCATTGACCCAATCCAATTACTTTTGCCCTTTGTCTTACTCTATCTTGTAGAGTGAATGTCAAGGCCAGATAGGTTGTACTTTACATTGCTACATATACCTACTACCACGTCGACTGGATAGCGGGTCTGAACTCGCCTCCTGTTCAGGCACCGGATATACCATTACGCTCTGAGCAGACTATCTAGACCAAAGTAAATGGATCTGGACAAGTGGTACATTGGGAAATCGATTAAACATATAATCCTATGCCAGTGTGCGAGGCTAGGCGGCGGTAAAAGATGGATGTACCTTGATTGTACCTGTCGCCTCCTCTCTTCCGTATTGCCTGCAACCTTCGCATCTCATCGACGGACCGCGACCTCTTCTGAGTACATGTGTCATCGCTTGGATCGGAACATGTCCCGAAGCAGCGTGCATCTTCTTTTGTTGTGAGTGTGCCTTGTTTCAAGAGCTGAGATCAGCGAGGCGGATCCAATGCACAATTTCATCATGCCAAGGATCCCTTCTGGCCAACCATCTCCCAGAAACAGCGCCCCTGCATGCACAATACCTGCTGACCCACTTCTTCCACAAAACAAGCTATTTTGGTAGCTGAGATAGTCTATTCCTTCCCAGTTCTCTAAGCCGCCGCGCACCTAAAATTAGCATTGGCCGAGACGTCGGATTGTCAGCCTCATCGAGACAGAGACCTGCTCTAGGCGACAGCGTAAGACGTTTGCAAAGCTTCTTGCCATCCTGAATCTTATCATACTCATCTAGTCTCATCTCGTATCTGAACATCAAATAGTGTTCTCCTCCTGGCCATAGCTTCGAACACTTGGCGTATCAAAAACCTTGGTGCACAGCCGCCGAGTTGCGGGGTCGAAGCCTCATTTGCTGCCCAGCCTTCATTTTCGCACTCAGGATTCCGAGCACAAGATTCCCGACCAAGCCATACTTGCGATAGGCCTGTGCCATTGCACCTTTAGATGTCATGGAAGTAAGCACAGATAATCACACTAGCGAGCTTCATACCCTTTCTCATACTTGCGATCCAGGACTCTACAAACCCTCCCGAAGGTCGCTTGCTCAAGGTGTATCCCCCGGAAGGCGCTAAAGATGACACATCAGTCGAGTACGCAGAATACTCCGAAATGTATGGATGGTATTTAACAAAAATTCAGTGTCATTGCGATACATGGCCTGGGAACTACGACTCCTCACACCTGGGAGTATAACACGAAGACGAAAACCGTCAACTGGCTCAGTGACCCGGATATGCTGCCGAACATTGTACCCTCTGCGAGCATCTACACGTTCAGCTGGAATGCAAAGTACTATGCGGACGCGTCTGTTGCACGTATAGACAGTGTCGCAGGGGTGTTGTTGAGCAACCTCCAAAGCCAGCGTGATAAGGTGAAACCCCAACAGTAATGCCCACGCACGCTCTGATCTCAATTGAAGGACGATATGCAATCAAGGCCTCTAATCTTTGTGGCTTCGTGCTTTGGTGGTCTTGTTGTCACAAAGGTGAGGCTGTGGTCCCATCGAGAATATACGAGAGCGTACTAAAGTCTTTTGAAGGCATTAGAAATTGCAAACATACATGGTAGTCAGTACCGAAACTTGGTGGTTGCTAACTCCGGCGTTGTCTTTCTTGGATCTCCGTTACAAGGCACCAAGGCTAGCAAAGCTGTACAATGGCACGCTATGCTAGGCGGCATTCTCAATAAAGCACCCTCTAAGACACTTCTTCAAGGCCTCGATGGTAGTACCAGGGCACTGAGAGAAAGCTCGGAAAAGTTTGTCACAATGGTGACGACCCTTCCGATACAGACAATGACGATGTGCTTCTGGGAATCAAAGAAAACCCAAGTCCTTAAAGGCGTACTTCCAGCATGGACCTTGTCGCTTCGCCGCAGCGTTGAGATGATTGTAAGCCATCATTTCATAGCTGCGACTTGGGGCTAATCAAGACTCGCGATACAGTTAGTGGAAGAAGACTCTGCGTGCCTGTTTGGACACCCAAAGACGATGCTCGATGCACCTCACTCCATGATGAGCAAATTCTCTGGCCCTAATGATGCAAGCTTTGTTCTTGTCACTAGTGCTATTAAAAAGATGGTGGAGGAAGCAAAGACAATCGCTGTCGGACGGGGAGAAGGTATTTATTGGTCTTCGCTAGCAAAAGGCCCGAGTATATGCTGGGGTAATGCTTACATTCACCTAGCACTCCACCTTCACAGTGAACATTTCATGGTCCCTCGTAGACCGAACACTTTGTTCACTGGCCGAGAGAAAGAACTTGGAGAACTCGAGCAAGCGTTATGCACTTCACTCTCGACAAAAGCACACACCGCAATACCGAAGATATATGTTATAGTTGGCATGGGCGGCGCTGGCAAAAGCGAGGTTGCTCTGAAACTTGCACATGACAACCGGCTAAAGTAGGAATAAACATGCACGACGCATACACTCTGACTGACATACTTCAGATTCTGGGGAATTTTTTGGATAGATGGGCGGAGTGAGAGCTCGATCAAAACAGGCTTTGCGACTACCGCCCGAAGCTGTGGCCATCACGATGAAAGCCTTGAAGGTGTAATGTCTTGGCTTCAGAACACATCTCACTCCTGGCTGCTCATCCTAGACAACGCGGATAATGAGGACCTAGATTACGCCCAGTTTCTCCCAGCCGGAAAAAACGGAAGTATCTTAATCACTACACGCCTCCTTGAGTGTAGAAAGCATCAAACAGTAGGACAGGACAATTATGAGGGACTAGGTCAGGAAACGGCTATCGAGCTTCTTCTCAAAGCTTGCGGCATTGAAAGGAGCTCGCGAAGGGCTCATGAAGACAATGCTCGCGCAGTTGCTGAACTTTTAGGCTGCCATGCCCTTGCTATCATACAAGCCGGAGCAGCCATCTCTCAAAACTTGTGTGGTCTGGTGGAGTACGGGGATACTTTTGTGCGCCAGCGACGAGCGCTTTTCGAATGCTTTCCGAAACAAGAAAGGTCAGAGTATGGAGGGGTTTATGCCACCTTCGAAGTGTCAGCCACTTACCTCAAAGCCCGCGATGATCAGATCGCTAAGGATGCGCTTCAGCTACTCAACTTCTATGCTTTCATGCATTTCACAGACTTTCCGGAAGCAGCTTTCGAGGAGGCCTGGAAGAATTCGATGGATGAAGATGTAGTTTCCTCTTGCTTGAATTCGGATGATGAAGAGGACATCGAAATGCTTGCTCCGTGGCACGTCTCTCACCTTCCAACGTTTCTGCGACCGAATCTGAATGACATCAACTTGGACAAGATGCGCCTTCGCAAAGCCAGATCGCTGGTCACATCTCTTTCTCTCGTGGACTTTGACCCGGCCAGAGGTACGACGCGCATGCATCCTGTGAGCCACTTTTGGTCCAGAGACCGGCTGCAAATGCCGGAGGAATCCATGACCGCTAGGCTGAACGGTCTTTCTGTGCTTTCACTGTCCTTCAAATATCCTGGCGCTACAGACATAGACGTCTTGGTGAGCCAGCTTCAGCCTCATATAGAGTCCATTGCATACAGTCTGAGTGAGTGGGACTCGCAAAAATACAACTTCCATTTCCAGCAGTCCATATACCGACTTAGCTATGCTATGTACGGTTTGAACTGTAGCTCGGCGCTCTTTGAACTGCTCCAGATGATCCCAATCCAGGCAGATGAATCTTGGATCAGAACTGAAAATGGCCAAGTCATTCAGGGCCTTCATGGTAGATCTGTGCGCGACTATGGTGACGCCGGTAAGGCGGTGGTTCTGCTAGAAAAGCTCAGTGAAGTACAGGAACAGACTCTCGCTGCAGAAGACCCGAAGTGCTTAGGTTCGCAACACGAACTCGCAAGTGCGTACCTCCAAATAGAAGAAAAAACCAAAGCAATAGAGTTGTTCGAGCGGATAGTTCATGTTCGGAATGAAACTTTGGGCCCAGAGAATGGCGAAAGTTTAAAATCACAGCACGAACTTGCTAGAGCATATCTAGAGATAGAAGAAACAGCTAAAGCCATAGCTCTGCTAGAATCAGTGGTGGAAATAGAGGCAAGAACGCTAAGACCAGAGCATTCAAATCGTTTGGCGTCACAACATACACTTGCTAGAGCATATCTGGATGTAGGAGAAACAGCTGAAGCCATAGCCCTGCTAGAACTAGTGGTGGAAATAAAGGCAAGAACGCTAAGACCAGAGCACCCAGATCGTTTGACGTCACAGCACGAACTTGCTAGAGCATATCTAGAGATAGAAGAAACAGCTAAAGCCATAGCTCTGCTAGAGCTAGTGGTAGAGATAGAGGCAAGAACGCTAAGACCAGAGCATCCACATCGTTTGGCGTCACAACACGTACTTGCTAGAGCATATTTCCGGGTAGAAGAAACAGCTAAAGCCATAGCTCTGCTAGAACCAGTGGTGGAAATAAGGGCCAGAACGCTAAGACCAGAGCACCCAGATCGTTTGAAGTCACAACATACACTTGCTAGAGCATATTTCCGGGTAGAAGAAACAGCTAAAGCCATAGCTCTGCTAGAACCAGTGGTGGAAATAAGAACAAGAACGCTAAGACCAGAGCATTCAAATCGTTTGGCGTCACAACATACACTTGCTAGAGCATATTTCCGGGTAGAAGAAACAGCTAAAGCCATAGCTCTGCTAGAACCAGTGGTGAAAATAAAGGCAAAAACGCTAAAACAGAACATCGAATCGTTTAACGTCACAACGTAAACTTACTGAAGCATATCTGAAGATAGAAGAAACAGCTAAAGCCATAGCTCTGCTAGAACCAGTGGTGGAAATAAGGGCCAGAACGCTAAGCGAAGACCACGTGGATCGTGTGGGGTCCATTTATTTTCTCGCTCAATGTCACCACGACGCCGGGAACTATGAGCAAGCGCTTCAGCTTGCCAGGTCGATCGAGAATGTCGCACGGAATCGGCCAGGACAAGAGATTGCTGATTGGAATGCGGAAATGATTGACATCCTTGAAGATATGAGTCTGGTGGAGGCGAGTTGATAGGCGGGTGTTTGCGCTTGATGTATCTCCATTGCAATGGAGTTGGAAAGGCCTGGGAAGTGAAATGGAGATCTTGGAAATGATGTGTCAATGTCTGCTGCTTGTTGTTATTCTGGACGGGGTGCAGGGAAGATCACAAAGACCAATCGAGGGAAATGCATGTGCGGCGAAGGTGATGATACTTCCACCAATCACTGTGGATAGAAACGTGGTCTCCAACTTTTCTAGAACATTGTCTCGTCCACCGCAACCCCTGAATCCAATCAACTAGCACCCCGTTAAAAAGCCTCCTTTTCCGCTTCAGTGTCCCGATGCGCCCGAGTCCTCTTCCAAGCCTCTCCCGTATTTGTTCTATCACTCCCTCGCCCCACCCATTTTGAACTTCTAGTTGAACTCTTCTACGGTGTTGCCTAAGATTCAGAGTCTTTACAAGAGCTACGGTGTATGCGAAGTTGATTCTGGCTCAGATGTTCGAGAGTGAGATCGGGTATGTTAGTGAGAATGATAATATCTGCCGGTTGCATTGAAATGGGGAGAGCAGGAAAGTATGCCGAAGATTGCACTGAGTTGTTGTGTGGAAGGTCGATATGGAAACATTATGAGGCCCTCGTAAGTGAGTCGAATGGAGCGTCGACGCAGTGCTTTGCCTGATGAGCAAGGCACAAGCCAAATGGGGTCCTTAGCGGCAAGGAAATCCTGTGCTTCTGTATCTTTGATAAAATCCAAGGCTCTCTTCCATTCGTGGAGTATTCTTCGTCAAGCACTCCCATAAGGTTGACTTTTGACGTTTCGTTTCTCCTCTACTACTCGGGTTTATCCTTCTTACAACAAACATGTGTTATTGCAGCACCCTCTGCGCTATCCCATCTGTCTGATCCCAGTCAACACCCTTCAATCCCATAACTCCTTCACAGCGCCTCCTCAATCCATTCCCGTGCTTACTTCGAGCTATACACTCAATTTCCTCATCTTCCCTCTGGCGCCCCGACTGCTCTGCGAGTGAGTTTGTTATAAAGCTAACCGACATGTGTACCCTACTTTTCGACTATAGAATACGGGGATTAAGGCAGCAAGGCAGAAATTTGTTTGACATGTCCACGACGAGAACGCATAGAAAGAGGGTCGGTATTCCTCATGACCGCAGAATGGGTCCGGCATTTAGTGGCAGAAGTCTGGCATCGTTGTCCCTGCTTCTGAATGCATTCTTCCTGAAAGATCATCTTAGCTTGGTCTTGGTTGTTTGGGATAGGCAGAGGATTCCTCTTGGTCAAGTAGATGAATACGTCGGTACGCTTAAGTCTAAGCAGAGGTCAAATGTTTTTTCGAACGTCATGATGAAAACGAGTAGACTAAAACGACTGACTGTCTGAATATCCTATTGATGATTATGAGAACTCGATAAGATCATAGGGTATGTATTCAAGAAGATGGTGAGGTTAAGCGTCTATAACGCAACTTTGTAAAAGATGTGCAAGGCTAATGATTTCATTACTGATAAGAGAACGGGCCCATCATCCTCCACGTCTGCCTCCTTGACAACAACCCACCCCCTCCTTTCCCCTTCTAAGCATTTGCCTTTGCCTTTGCGTCCTTTTCCTTCTCAAAATCGTACCATTCCAGCGCCTTGGTCACGATGTCGGCTTCCAATCGCTTGACCTCCACTGCCATCACCATACACAACAGGGCAGGCTTCATCTCGTCGAGACATCCCATCTCACGAGCCATGTGACTTATTTGTGTTTTCACGTCTACCATCTGCTCCAGTAGGGCCTTGGTATAAGGTCCTGTTGTCTGGGACTCGTGATGGCGGAGATTCGTGATAAGAGCGTGGTATCCGATGCTGAGGTCGCGCATGTGGGGCTCGAGTGTTGGCGATAGAGCGGCGACGGTGCAGAGGAGGTAAAACACGACGGCGATCATGATCTTGAAAAGAGAAGGCATGGTATTCTGTTGTGGTGGCTTTTCTTCGAGTTGTTGGACTTTGTAGAAAAAAATGATGATTTGAAGAATGGTGAGAGGATGTGAAGTTGTTGAGGTTAGAGAGCAGTTCGCTGGGCTTATATAGTCGAAGAAGTGTGGGCAGAGAGTGTTATGACTTTCAACTCGTCAAAGTGATGAGCACATCGTGTTCTCGCTTTGTTCTTCACTCCGGCAGGTGGCTCCTTCCCTCGTCATCAACACTCGATGTGTTGCGATCGTAAGCCACTAAAGGGCCTGGATTCCACTATTGTCATTCTTGTATATATATAGTAGCCGGACTCTTGCAGAACGGAAGTGAAGAGTGCGATACGTGGCTACTAAAATGTGCAGATCTGTGGCTAGATAACCACAATTGTGACAGAGGACTAGGCAGCACCGGGGGCTGCATGGAAGGTAATAGACCATTGTAACAGTATCTAGCTCAATCTACCGCGCGGATCGGTATACGGTCGTTGGCCTTCTTTGTGCTCTTCGCCTTGATGTACTTTGATGTCCGAGGTTTGCGAGCTCGGTACACAAAGCCTCGAACCCTCTACATTTCATTATCTCGACGTCTACCACTAGTGCCTTCGAGCAGCAGTTTCATGCGCTAGATAGCTTCTAGAAATAAAAAATCTGTATGAACGCACCATTGATAGCTTTCTGCTATGGCTCCCTTCACTACCCTTTCTAGCACAGGCTAGACGACGTTCTTCAACTCAGACTCTCGAACCCCACAGCTTTTGCAGCGCAAAGATCATACAACAGGTGCAACGTCCGCGTCTAACCCAGGGTCTCTTCCGTCCCTTTCAGACTTGCAATGTTCTTCGGCCATTATTGAGCGCCGGCGAATTGCTGAGATACGCATGGAGTGCATACAGAGTACTCTACATTCTCTATCATTTGCTGAATCTTTCATGTCCATCTTAGTTCAGCTCCTCAGGATTATACATCAAATCCCAAATCAAAACGTTTGTTGCTACTGCGGCTAGAAGAGTCTTCAACGCCACTCTCACTTGCTTTCCAGTTTCGTGAGCGTCTAGACTCAGTTGCGTGATTCAGGATGGGGTTTTGAAATACGCAAAGACCAGGCCGTAAGACGGGTCCCTCTAGTACCAACCACAAGCATTTTCGGCCAACGCAAGAGATCCAGTGTCCGAGAAGATAAGTTCTCTCCATTCGTACAGTGAGAAAGGATTCCCCCCCTTGAGTGTCCGAACGCGTTTCTGGTCTGCTAACAACTCCGGACATGCCTCGAATGTCATAAATCTCAGTCTCTGAATCGAAGCCTGGCAATGGCTTGTGCAGCTGCTGCGGAAATGTTCAGGGTTGTCCAGGATGTTAGACACAAGATCTTCGATCGATAAGAAAGGGTAACATGTCATCGAGAGTATTTCTTCGTGCAGCCCTTGAAGGCACGAAGTATGATTGTCAAGCTCGTCACCCTCGTTGTCGGATAGATATGGATGGCTACTTTGCCAGTCTCCCATCTCCTCGAGGTAGTCTCGGATTTCCGGAAGAGGAGTATCTCCAGCAGAAGGACCATGCTGGAAGAGATACAACCTGTTGCGTGATGGCTTACGTAACCATTGGCCCTCACGATCAAGTAAGCCTTGCTCCTCGTAATGATCTACGGCGTCTGCCCACATCATCGTGAAGTTCTCGCCTGCACACCTCCGGCCTGCCTTTGATATCCTCGCCACGTAAACTGGCAGCTCCATAGGTAACCCATCTTCGTCGTAAATCAAGTCTGGCTTCCAACTTTTCATTTTCCTGCCGAGCCAGTCCAGTGTACAATAGCTGCACAATGTTTCACCTCGCCCAGGCCCAAATCTCCTTTCCTCGCGCATGTAATTGTATTCGTCGAGCCAGTCTCTTCCGCCAAAAACGCCAGCCATCCGCTTTCCGGACTCGATCCTGTATCGATTGGTCTCAAGTAAGAATTCGTCGATGCCGTGCAGAGGTTCAACCATCAACCCATCAAGGATAGACCATCGCTCCTGCAGATCCGTCATGCAATATTCACGCTCCGCGTCACCAATTGGGCTCGTCCGGCAGTCGTGAGTCTGACGTGCCACCAACATGTCCATCACAGCCACTGGATTTGGCTCCAGGAGAGTAGTATCGAACCTGCCCACATAGTCACGAAGTTTGAAATGATCTTGCGCACTGCATGAATTGCTGATCCTGTTCTGAGCCTCGTTGAGGGCGGCGGTGCAATCTTCTTTACAGATCAACGGAAGGAAGCGGTTCAGGTCAGGTTCACGAAAATCGTAATTGCCATAGTCCCAACTTCTGGTCCATATCTGCTCATGGCAGGGAACAGAAACGAGTCTGTGCCACGCGTTCCTGCAATCCAGCGTGGAATGATCGATATCAAGTTTGGGGTATTCTTGTGGAAAGTTGAGTCCAGATTTTGGAGGCGAAGGACCGAAATTGAATATCGAGGTGTCCGTTCCAGCTGACGATTGCATTCTCCAACGTTGATCTTGATGCCTGAGATTGAGGACGAAAAGGGCGTATGCAGTGACGGCGCATATGATGACTATAGACACGAAAGTCCAAGGTGCGAAGATGGTGTGCTTCCTACCCTTGGGAATAGGTCCAATGAGTCGCTGCTTGCTGAGGAGATCGGGCGACTCGCAATAGTCTCCTTCGCTCTCACGGCTGTCGTGGATTGGGAACGACGGGTTGATGTCGCTGTAGATTTTCCGACCTTGCTTGTTCTTACCCATGACCTCGTAGTCTGCCATTTGGCAGGTCGCAGACGCAGGACGTCCACGAACAAGATTGGAGGGGGGGTTCAGCGGTTCATCTTATATAGGTAGGGATCCGTACTCCATGGAGTACGAAGGCTCCGCCCCACTGGAATACGAGCGCCAAGCATACCAGCTGCCAAGACTGACTTCGACCAATCAAATGAGATGGCTGCTATTTTTAGGAATGCCTAAACTAATAACCTCAAAGATTGTCTGTTGTATGCTACTATCTGCTCTGTCGGGAATCTTCTAAAGGCCTTCGGGTAGCCGTCTAATGGCAGATGGCTGCTCCAAATTCTCGCATCATAAATCACGGCTTTTGCAGGGGCATCGGCACATCGTCATCATTTCATGAACAATCTCTCACGTTGTTAGGGTTTCTGTGCTAGTCTGTGAGCCTGCAATATACATTTCACAGGAATCTTCCAGGAGACATGAGGCGGCAGGATATCCTTTTCTTAAGACACTCTCGACTGGTGATTCTGTAAGACAGAGTTGCTACCGTATCCCGTGTTTCAATACTAATGCCTTCCCAGTACACTCAACGGACGTCTCTCTGTTTAGCAACATCGCAGCCAGCGAAGTATTCTGCCGATATACAAACACAATCTTGTACCGGATTTGCTCAATGTTTCTTTGTTGTCTATCTGCCATTGTTAGACAACCTGCCAAATTTGTAGGCTGTTCCTTTATTCAAATCTGGCAACAAAGTCATTGTGATGGCTTTGTTGTGCATGGCCGGGCTCCAGTGTCGATATAATTGAAACCATTTTCTTCCACTCGCTTGAACGCCTTCACAGTCTCCAGACTTTGCAAAGCTCTTAGACACTCTGTCAACCTTTTCCACACCTACAACTCCAACAGTTAGCGAAGCACACCACAATGTCTCCTGCCGGCAATATGGTCCGTCAAGACGCCAACTACCTCCGAAAGTCTCTCCAAAAAAGACCATCGGAATGTCATGAAACCGAAGCCGACCATCTCCGGGGCTCTCTCAAGTATTTCCAAAACGCTCTCATCGAAGCTCAAAACGAGCATCACGACCATCTCAAACGATGCGAGGAGTCGAGAGACCATTATCACCGAGCCAAAACCGGTATGACCTGGGCGAGCGACAGATATGCCGTTCAACGCATGCTTGTCATTTCTCTCTCTCGCCAGATCATGGATATGAGCGAGCCTCGAACGGGGACATTTCCCAGTCATGGCTGGTGGGCGCAACGCTTCGCTCTGGTGGTCCAGCTTTCTAGCGAGACCGAGGAGCTGGACATGAGGTTGGATCAGATGGGGACGATGAAAGAGGAAGTCAGAAAGAGTAAGTGTTTGTATGATTTCAATGAGAGAGAGACCAAGGATCATCGCGACCGGGCCGAAGAAATGTGGAACGAGTACGAGGAACTCACTGCTGAGATCGAGGACGTCACATCGCAGCTAATACAGTAGGGAGACGGCAAACATGGATACGAAAAAGAGGCTGGAATCAAGGAGGCGGTCATTCATCATTCTCGGTTGGTGGGTTTGGTGGTTTGATTGCTGGGTTCTTCCATGCCAGTGTCATAGTAGGACTCGAACCTGCATCCGAGCAACTGTGGAATTATCTGTGAGTGGGACAGTCTCTTTTCTCTAGTCTCTCCTAGCTTAATACTGATATAACATCTCCATCAAATGCGATAATGAGCTTCTATTTTGCAACCATTTTGTTGAGATTGTGTCTTCAGCTCTAAAAGATATCATTTCCCCTCCAGAGCCCCTTGTATTTGAAGGACTCAAGGCCGCTATCATTGTCAGTGCCTTTCCTACGACAAAAATAAACAGGAATGAAATATGGCAAGTTTGTGATTTATTCTTTCAAAGAGACGCTGTTGACCTTGTCTACCGAAAGATGTCTCATTTTCGTGATCATGGCCTATAGGAGCATGAGTGGATCTAATGAAGAGATGTAGAACGAGAACGTCAGACTGTGCGGACGATGATCCTGAACGAATCTATCCAACATCAAAAACCCGCTCCAAGGTCCCCCCCTACTCTAGATAAGTCTCAAGGAGCACGGCAATACTATGCAAACCAATCACCAAGCCACCATTCCTTGTCTTTTCCTGTCATTCTTCCGCTCAGAACCCATCATCCCCACCATCTCGCCGCTACGGTCCAGCCCACCAATGAGCCTGCGCAAACCCATCCACTTCCACCCGATCCCAACTCCTACCCCGTCCCTGCTCGATCCTCACCCACGCCTCCCAGATCCTCCTCGGCGGGTCTGAATAGCCCCATCGCGCGTTCCACACACGTGGTATCTGACCCTGCTGCAAATACGCGCCCTGGTTGTGCGGAAATTGGAGGGGGCAGGGACCTGTGCATTGCGGATTGGTGTTGAGGAAGTCTGTGTTCCGGTATCGTGAAAGGAGTTCTTTGGTGATACCGCGCGCGAGACCTGTGCCCTTACCGTTGTCGCTGGAGGCTTCGGCAGGGGACTTCGGTGGTGATTTGATCGTCAGATTCAGGGTTTCGGAGGCCTTAGCTTTAGGCGGGGATCCGTACCTAGCATCAAGCTCGGAAAAATCATCGTACCGGATGCTATGTGTCTGCTCAGCTTGAATTTGAGATGTGTCCTTCTTTTGTGAAACGCCCGGGCGAGCCGAGGAGACTGGCGGGATGAGACTCTTGTTGTCCACAGTGTTCGGACGTTGTCGCTCCAAGAGCGTCCCGCGAACATTCGCGCGCTGCGCTGGTGTCCCTCCGCCGTGGATGATGGCGATCTGTTCCGGAACCGTCAGATCATTTCCACGCGGCAGATGCGTTTTGATCGAAAGACTACCTACTTTCTGCTCGACCTCAGTAAGCTGACGCAACGCTGCTTCATTCTCGGCTATTCGACGTCTCTGCTCCTGTGTCCACCGCTCCCGGATAGCTGCGCCTGCTTCGCGGAATGTTTCAACTGATGGGGCTGTTTTACTCTCAGCTCTGGAGTTTTGGTGAGGGGAGCTGTTCCTGTAGCCGGGAAATGGGCACCGGTCGGCTTGGGTTGAGATGAACTTACGTGCGTCTGGTGTGGTGATGTCGTTTTGTCTCAGGGGATCTCGAGTACGTATGGCTAAGGTCGTGTTACGGGCATTCGGACTTCTCGATCGGCTTGTACGCGCCATACTGTCAACGGTATAAGCTGTAGTATGATTAAGTGGTGTCTTATATTCTTTGGTGAATGACGGTTTCGAAGAGTTATGCGGGAGCTGGAATAAGGGTTTAGATGGCGATGGAGCAAATTATGTATCATGTTTGATTGTTCCTCTTGACACCCAAAGAGCAGAACGTGTTGAAACCCGACTGAGAAGTTATCTTTGTGTTTCCGCAGACCTAGAACAATGTCATTGTTCCAGTCTTATCAAGCAAAGGTATAGAGAGTCCGGATTCTTTGTACCAGACGCTCTGGATGAACCGAAAAGCATCTAGCATTGATGAGAACAACGATGTCGATCGGATCTAACCTCGGCATCTGCAATAGGGTCGAGATTTGGATCTCCGCCATAAAGTCTCGAATGCCAACAACCCTGCCGCTGATGGGAATGTATGCGACTCACAGATAGAGTCGCAGCGTGAGCAAGTCTTTTGCCTTGAAAGCCACGATTTGAGTAGGCCTGAACCCTAATAGCTTCACAGGTTTTATCACGGCGTGAATTCAATAATTGCCCATTGTCACTGACCAACTGGCCCGTGACGCAAACGTCATGTAATCTATGAGCCTGCACTAGATGCGCCAGATCCGCATCGATAGATTGAGAGCCGGAGATTGTCAGGATATGCCCGCATCACTGCGTTGACCATGAAACTCTTCCGTCCATCGAGTTTTGTTGATTCTTCGAATTGGCTGCGATCTCGATCAATTCTCCCTACATCAAACCTTGATAAGAGTTGTTTTTCCCGACGTTCCTGACCAGAGTCGCGTAGGGATGCAATTCTCACCAACCCCCGTGGTGGAGTCTTGAAAGTGCAGCCATACGAGGGATGTCAGTGAAAGCCCGTATCATCTGATCTATGTGCTAGTTGGGTTTCCATTTTCCGGTGCAAACAATTCCAGACCGCAGTACTTTTCATCCAGTCCGTCGAACTCGCAAAGCGGTCCCATGGAGATGTGTCGAAGTTGGAGAGGTACTGGGATGATTACTTCTTGCAGCGTGGTTCTGGCTTCTATAAGAGCGCTCCGAACCAGGAATTGATGGATATGGTCCGCTTGCAACGGCCCAAGATGGCGCAGTGATCTGTATTCCCTTCCATCAGAGCGATTTCTCAGTGAAGCACTTGCCCCGAATCTCGAACACATAATTTTATCCACGGAGACACTGAAGTTAGAGTGGACGAAGAAATTTCTTCCCTGTGAGCACGACACACGGCAGATGATGTCTCGGTTGTGTTTTTGTTGTTTTAAGATTGAACAAAGCTGATTGTCTCAGCCGCTCTTTGTCTCTTTGCCAAAGCCATCGATTTAGGTTCCACTTTTCTTGCACTCATTGCCATACTGTTTCCATATCAGCATTGTGGAAATTCAGCATCCTACACCATCGCACCGTAGCGAAATCACCGCTATATTCTTGAGAACGCATAAACAGCGACTTACCATGGCCGCTATTAGGACTCCGTTGCTACCGATAGATACGCTGATCGACCGCCTTCATCAAAGCATACGACATACACCTTCTGCTAAACTCCGGGCACCGCAGAGTGTCATATCTGTCGTGAACCCTTCTTTCGGGCAGCCACCCCGAGCGGCCAGTGATGCTCCCCTGCGGCCACATTTTGGCGAAGGGTGCATTTTGAAATGGATTTTGCCGTTATCCGACAACGGAGGTAGAAATAGCTGTCCGATGTGCCGAGCACGAGTCGTTGAACTGACAGCCCACACAGCATACTCCGAAAGCCAGCAATACTTTCGCACAGCTCTTTTGGTGCTTGTATTTGTTGTTTGTCATTGGCGGGATATCTTTTCACTTGGACAGTATGCCTCCCCTCTGGCCAGTATGGATATGCATGGCGAGTACAATCGTCAATCGTGTATTCGTAAAACCCCATCGCTTATCTTAAGGAACAAATCTTCGTCAACAGCATGTGTCGTCCATGTATGACTTCGTCGGCTATGGAACCCATCTTGGATATAGTAATACAACATCAGTGTACCAATATTCGAAGTTATATTCAATTATTCTCGTTCAGCCTATATCTATACTGGAGGTATAACCTTCTAACAGCAATTGGTTTACTATACCTATCAATAAGGTATAGTTTTCATGGGTGACGGCGTTATCCATGGCTGGTATGTGCTATTAATGGAGACTTGTTCCATCAGATGAGTGACATGGTACCATGAATGACTGTCCTCCCCATGGACCAGTTTATCATCCATGAGAGGTGAGTTTTATTAATGAGATCCAACATATACGTGGGCATGTTGAATGTCATCTACGATGTTCCATACTGGCTGCATGGAATCTCGATCTACGTACCAAAGATCGTGGCCATCCTATGTTTGTTTCGGACGGCTCTGCAACGGCTCAGTAACACGATGCGCGGCAGCTAAACGAGCCTCAAGACAACTGAACACTGCGGTGACTGCCCGAGATGAAGAAAACGTCGAATTTAGCAAGACGGCTTTTGAAGGATTGTTCTGTAAGGAAGCGCTGGAGATGCTTCAAAACATCCGGCGTGCACAGGGACTGGCTTTGCCGTAGGCTGACACATTCGAGGTTTGGGTCATGATCACGTCGGTAATAAGAGGGGAGTGGATTCCACAGGAAAGCGAGGAGAGTCGGCCGAACGAGGGGAAAAGGAGCGTGAAGGTCATCGATCTTGAATAGAACACAGGCCATGTTGCGCATTTAGGGTGTGGGGGAGTGGTTGATACGGAAGAAAATGTGCCATGCACTTCCGCACAGCATTGGTTGGATAGCGTGACCGAGACCGCCCTCTGCTCATTATCACCACCTGTCTTTGGGATACGGGCAACCTAGCCAACCGACGTAGTTGAGACAGCGCAAATGTCACAGATATAAGTCTTCACATATCCAACTTATCCTACACAAGTTTCAATTATCTTTCTGGCCCGATACTCAAAGTCTCAACAGTAGATAGAGTTGGCTAAGAGACGTTGCTGATGCAATATCGTTACAGTCGCGCTACCGTGGCGGAAAACCCTTCACACCGGAAACCGTACGGTCATAATGCAAGGGAGGATTCCTGTCTGCAGTCGGAAAGGATGATAGACATGCCTCTCCTAGGACCAGGACATGTAAATCTAGCACCCATGTTTGTCAGCATAGTTATTGCGTCCTTTGAGGACCCCATTAGCTCTTCTACTCCCTAGTCCACCAGAAGACCGCGTCCTCGCAAACTTCTTCTCCCCCTGTTTGACACGATGAACTCTGCGAGGAATTCACCTTCTACGCCCCTTCAAACCTTCACCAAACCATCTCTCAAACAAATACGGATTGATCAAACTACATCTCCATAGACTCCAGGTGTTCCATTACCTCCACCTTCCATCATACCCACCACCACCACCCGCCACGCCGCGCCATACCATTCAAGCAGCGCCACCCGCACCGCACGATCAGGCACCCAACTCCCGAATTTGCCGACCAAGCTGGACCGGATCTCGTGATGACCAGCTACGGCATACCGTCGTCTTTTGACGCCTGAGCTGTATCTGATGATCTATTCAGCACTGGCACTGATTTCGTGATCAGCCCCCGGCGCCACCTTCCTTTCCATCCCCAATATCCCGCACCTGTCTGCGCGCTTTGTCCGTCTCTGCACTAGTTTGTACCGGTACGACTCGCTGGCGAACCCGCTCTTTCGTCAAACGGTCGGCCATGGGGCCATGCGCTGCTGTGCTGCGCGCGTCGGCTGTCAGTAATCGTACTCCTCTGTTCCGTTGGGTGTTTGGGGTTCGATCTGTCTCGTTGGGGTAGGAAGGGGGGTTTGGGGTTGGCGCTACAGGGTCGTTGGGTGGAAATGGTTGGATCGGAGTGGAAGGGGTTGGGTTGGGTTGGGTTGGGTTGAGATGGGACTGGAGATCGGTGCGGATGTTGGGGTGTTGGCGGTTAAGGGCTTACGGCATGCTGTTCATTGGCGATTCAGATTTAAGAATGTCTGGATGAGGAGATGGGTTCTGTTGAGTTTAGGACTTGATGGGCATGGGAGGGATGAGGTGCGTGCAAGTTGGAAGAGGGAGGTGAGAATTTGATTCCATTACAACGTTGTATCTACCTTATCTCGGGTTGCGCAGGAATCATTGTTTCATTCCTGACTCGGCTGTGATCCCTTCGGCCCTAGTGAGCGCTATTCCTCGTGCAGAATAAGCCCGCCTTCCTCCGTTCTACACTCATGAGTGAGCGTACGCGGAAGACTTCTTTCCCCAGACGTTGGAACCATGGGTATTCGCTGAACATAATCACATATTACCCATAATCCCAGGCTGTATCTTCTCCAATTTCGCCGAAAGCTCATCCCACACTTTCTTCTGAATCTCGGGTCCCTCCTCGCTCGTCACCAACGGCCCTGGCCTGTAGCAGCACAATCAGCCATCTCAACCCTGCAGATTCGTCACACAAGACGATTGGCATGATCAAACGTACTGCGCGATGTGACAATCACTCAAATACTCCCCATTCGTTTCCTCGCCCGCCTCCGCCGCATGGACCAGACTGCGACTCCCATGCTCCGTGCTTCTTGCAAACAAGAACTTCAAAACGGCAAGCCCGAAGCCGGAATCCCGAGCTAGCTCAGAATGGCAGAGGCCAGGGTTGAGGTAGTTGATAATGACGTCGGACTTGCCGCTTTTTCTGGCGCGAGTGGCGAGTTCGCGGCAAGGGTAGACCTGGAGAAGTTTCGAAACCTGATATCTGCGGCTAATTAGCTGGATTTCTCCGTTGGAATCCGATGAAAAACGGGCAAGCAAAATTACCTATCGGCCATGTCCGTACTCTCTTTGTCGTTCAGGGCATCGAATATATTCTCGCTTTTTCTCTCGGTGAAAGGGGACCAAGCATGAACCTCGGAGCAGGTAACAACCACATGAGGCGTGACATTGGACATCTGCCCACTCTCCCGCAGCTTCGGCAGCAGCAGCAGGCCCAGCAGGAAGGTGCTGACCACATTGGTCGTGATGGTCGCCTCGTTGTCCTCCAAAACAGACCACACCTCTCGCGCAATCCCGGCATTCTCAACCAGAATATCTAACCTAGCTAGGCCCTCCGCTTTCTTCGCAAACTCCTTCACAGACTCGTAGTTTCCGAGATCGAGGTGCCATACCTCCACAACGCCCTTTCGGTCGGTGGAATTTTCGATTGACTCTTTGGCAGCCTCGCCTTTGGAGAGGGAGCGGACTGCGAGGATCACTTTGGCGGCCCCGAGGCGCGTGAAATGTCGCGCTGCTTCGAGGCCGAGACCCGTGTTGGACCCGGTGACGATTATGGTTTGGCCAGAGAAGGAGTGGGTAGGATATGGCAGCTTCACGAAAAGTTGCGTGTAGAAGAAGTTCAAGAGAGCGGCCATGGTTGCGGTGGTGGTCTTAGCGATAGAATGGAAAATTTGCTTGTGAGGGTAAATATGTTTTGGTGGATGGATCTGCCTCCGTATATTTACAACGTTGGGGAGCTGGATTATATAAGAATTGGAAGAATGAAAGGTGAAAGGTGGATGAAGGAGTGCAGCAATGTGCCGGCATCAATGATAACAATAATAGTCATCCATGTTCGACTTGCTCGCTTGTTGGGGAACAGTAAAGTAGCATTTTCATGATGTCATTTTATCCCGCAGTTACCTTAACCCCTTTGCCGCTCGGACATTAAGATAAAGCCGTCCGCTTCGGAATTTACCGAAGATTGTACCTCGATGAACTAACGAGCATAGGAATTCATATCGACCACGTCTCGGGTCAGTTGACGGCGATCATCTGCAAGGAACGAGCTAAGTGCGTGGCACGGTTGGCTGTCCAGGCTCCAGGCTCAGCTTGGTTGACAGAACAGCAAGATATTGGGCCGAATGCGGTGGTGCATCGAGAGATCGACTTTGGCAATCACCACCACCTCCACTTCCACTGCCGCTATTTGAGCTAAGGAGTGGCAGCAGAGGATCCCGGGGCCGCAGAGTTTAAGGCGGCAGCCGTGGAGGATTCAGCTATATCTAACACTGCGGCTCCGTTCTGTCCAGCATGACTTTGTCCATGGTGCCCCGTACAATGAGCCTGAGTCGAATACTCCGGCACCGCTTCCTGTGTGGCGAAATGGTACGGAGGTGGAGGGTCAGCATCTTCGCCATCCATGACAGGCGCTGGCTCGTTGTATGCTGCCGTTTGTGGGTCATACTGTTCCGCCAACAGTGTGCAACGCTTGTAATCGCCAAAGACAAAATGCTCCTTTCCGGCGCATTCCAGCCTGACAAATACCTTCAATGAATAGGTGCGCGCAATGTTAAAAGTTTTGAAAGTAGGTGTCAAGTCGTTATGGACAATTGTGTTCATCACTTTCTTCAAATCTAGATGCTCCTCCACTCGAGGTTTCCTGGTATCGAATTCCTTTTCCTGAAGTGTGATTTCCTTGGTCCATCGCGTGGACTCATGTCCACCAGCGCGTTTGGAGCCCCAGATGGATGTTTCTTCGCAAAGATGGATGGTCACTTTCTTCAGATGGAAGATGGGTGGTGGCACCGTAGAAGCGTCCGAATCGCAATCAACGTGAAGCATTAGCGGTAATGCTTGGCCAATAACAGCAGTTGATGGTGTTTGCACCCTTATCTCGAAGACCGCTCTGGGCAAGTGCTCGGTTGATGGTGGTTTCAGCTTTAATTTTTCCTTCAGGGTAAGAGGGCGGTGGGCGAGCTTGCGTTCCTCTATGGGTAGAAGGAGTAAGCTTCGGTGTGTGAATATTATGCTCTTAGTGTTGAAATTGAAGTTCGGCTGCTCTACGCTCCTGGGCCTGTAGACGGCTATCTCTACTTTTTTGACGCAGCCTTCGTTCGTGTAGTAGCCATCTTTGGGCGGCGACATGAGTGTGGCTTGGAGCTCATAAACAACCGAACAAGATCCACCTTGGACGTTGTCATCCACAAAAGAGATGGGAAGAGGTTGGTTGGGATCAGTGTTGAAGTATGTCGATGAAGTAAACGGTTCCCCCTGAGACGCGCTGCAATCGAGCGGGAGGGTAAAGCTGATAGGCCATTTGTTTCGGTCATGATTTCCTGTTTGGCCGTACGGAGCATAAAGCCTTTTTGGGCCAGTGGACAGAGTCTTTTTAAAGGTGAACAGTCGTATAGGATTGGGAATGCGAGGCCACAGCTTCGCAGTCGTGCTACTGCCTGTAAGTTCAATCGTGACAGACCCAACATCTACATATTGACCCTTAGTAAGCTGGCTGACGAGATAAACGGACCCAGACACGGTGTCGCCGGCTTTGTATCTAGGCTGTGGTATATCGATTTGAAGTGACCAAGACATCATGGGGGTTACTTGATCAGACGTCAACCAGACATTCAACTGACCTGCGACTCAGATGAGTGAAATGGATGATACATTTTCTGGACTTAACAGACTGGGATTGTCAGAAAGACTGCTGCAGAGGGCTGTGTCTTAGGATCAGGATGACCATCTAAGCTCATCAGCCTCGAGATGAATCTTTATGAAGAGATCGCTGAGATATAATACAAGGAAGCTACTGCTTCAGGATATAATGAGGATCTTCGACTCGTGCATATTAGATGCATGAGAGTTCATGCGTGAAAGTGGACAGATCTCGGTAGATTACTCGGCACCTCTTCGGCAAAAGGACTGCCAAGACGGAAGGAATACTCTAAAGTATCAGTAGGAAGGCGTCTCCTACAGCTAGGCCATATGTAGTATGGTGGCTTGATGGGATAGATACCGCAGGCTTCTCCATAGAATAATCATCCCTTCTACCCACAAGAACCTTGTTCCGTACATTTCTTGGTGACCATGCCCCGGGTTCTCCAAAAGCAACGGAAGAAGAGCAGTTTGGCATTCGCATTCTATCTCTGGTCGCGATCAAGAAGATAAGATTCGGTCTTGTCGTCCGTTTCGGAAGCCAAATCTTATCTCGCTTGCATTGACGATTGAGAAAGGTGCACAGCCCGCAGCCCGCAGCCTGCGGCAGCGCTTTGCCTCAGGTTGCCTAGTGTATCGCTTGGGCGGAGGTATTCGTTAGTTGGGCTTACACTGGGCAGATAGCGTGTGGATGAGAAAGGTGTTGCATTGAAAGACGCAGAGGGACAAAAGGAAGAGAGAAGAAGCAGGACTGCTGGAGAAGCTGCTTAGCATTTTGATTGCTATACTTGGAGAAGAGAACAGCTAGACAGGCATCGATACGTTTAGGGAGGCAACGATCGTACTGGAGTGGAAAACAATCGGGATGCGAAGTTCTTGTGCGCGGGGTGCTTTTGCTAATAGCGATGGAGAAAATGTCATTTCTTAATACTCGGTAAATAATGTTTTGTCTTGCTGACCATTCTATGCATGCTTGCTGCCTTCCCCGAACCTTCCTCCTTCCTCGCAATAACTGAAAACCAGACTAGAGAACTCTTGAAACATTTGAATAGATGAAGAGACAATTTGTTTTACAATCATGATCCTAGTACTGGAGCTCAGCCCCCAGCATAGGTAGTATGGACAGTGAAGCTCGATGACGGAATACAGCCTAGGGCAGGCATCTTGGCTTGCTTTCGCCTTCGTCTACCGTCGGTGGGTAGTGACGTACAATTGAAACGTGGACTCGAGCATTGGGTATCCTGTTGGATGATTCTGGCTCCAAGACACTAGGGTTTCACGCGCGAAGTCTATTGGTATTTCACGTTTTAGGGTGCACAGGTACAATAGGAAAAGCCCAGCCAATTGTGAATGCATACCATGTCCAACGGACCTTTCAGTTTTGACAAGTTTTGATATATTAGACTGATGCTAGTAGTCAGACACTGTCGGATTGGTGAATGGGGTTTTAGCAGTCAATGATAGGGAAATGCTGGCAAGCGATTGAGCATGGGGACTCGGAGGCGCAGCTTTACAGCGTTATGATCTGCGAACTTGACAGTGTCATGAAAGTACTCCATCAATCGTGGTCTCACTATTCGCTTCGCTCATAATCAATCTCATACGTTATCATGCCTCCTGAATCTTCTTGCTGCGCTCATTTCGATTCTGAACATACGAGAGAACAGTCATGAAATCGCAGTGGTCTACTCTGCAGATCTGATATATCGCAAGCCTTCCAAGAACTGCAACTCCGTGAGCATTGCTTGATTTTGAAAATAAATAAATCATGGCTTCTTTTAGAGCATTGCTTGTCGTTATATCCGTGCTTACTTTTACCTTTCACTCATTCGGACAAACCATTGTAGTGATTTCAGACAGTCCCGTCACGGGCACTGCGGTAGGATACAAAGTCGAGACACGTCAAGTGCATCAAGGTTGACAGCGCCACAGGCAGCGAATCCTGCGACAACCAGTATCTTCGGAGGTACCTTGATCATATCCCAGGATGACACCGAGGACACGACATTCCTGACTCTGGATGCAAACCTGATCGCCAAAGTGGCAGAGGCAAATAGCAACATCACGGAAATCCAAGAAGCTCTGGGCTACGGCTACGGCAACGCTCTGTCGAAGAAGTTCATCACCCTTCCCGTGCTGGCAATAACCGGCATGATCGCCTGTGTGGCAGTGTTGCTCGCAGAAAATGATCATGTTATCAGTTACACCAACGGTATTTCGGAAGTCGAGCCCATAAGACTGGGGCTTTCGACCTCCGACACCAATGCCCTGGCAGCCGCCGGCCCTGACCCGGGCATCCTAGTCGTTAGCCAAGTGGGCTCGGGTACGCTTAAATGCCGGAAGCAGCAGTCGCTACTGCAAGTGGAGACGACTGCCCAGATGATGTGAGGAGATTGGTGGACTGCTATGTCGTAAGCGTTGTTCACTGACTTTTCCGTGAAGATTGCCTGCGACGACGCCGGCTGCAATGTACGAGCTCCTTCCTTTTTCTGTCCAGAAGGGGTCAGTTCTACCTAAGGGCAAGATCTGGAAGTGTTTGGACACAGCGCTGATCCGAATCCAGCGAAAATACGCCATGTGTGAATGCAAGTATGTGTACAACAGTACAACCAGGCAAATCGTAAGCAACTCAATGAGCCTGCTCATACTTCAAACGTTGACAAACAGATGTAGAAGTCGCAGGCAACGTCAACGCTTTGGCAATAGGAGCGTCGCTGTTCTCTGCAATGATGGCAATGTCAAATGCGCCGACGGCGACGCCCTCCGCAACAAATAATGCACCTATCTGCACGTTCGTAATCTCTTATCGGCAAAAAGTGACGGAGACGATTCTGATCCACCGGACAGATCCACGAGCTCAGTCTACGGTTGCGCGGACCCGTGTTGCATCTGTCCTGAAGGTGCCGGCGTCTTCGCTCCTTTCCTTACCGCCAACGTTTCGGGAACCACGACGACAAATTGCACATATACCGCGCAGCCGACAGAGGACAATTGTCCGGCACCAGCGGCGACGTCAAGCCCTCAGATTCCGACTTTTACAACTAGCACTGCAGCAGCCGCGTCGGCTACTGTTGGACCGGTGATCTGTAACACATACCAGGCCAGCTATCCCATCGGCGTCGGGGGAAAATGTTTGGCAGAACATCCAATATCTGTATGTTCATCACACAACGACTTTGAAAGACAAGAATACAGACTTATTTTCTATTATAGAATCTTAGATCTGCTTATAAAGATTAATCGCGACACTAAGTATTTTGTTGTGAAAGTAGGCGTCATCGAATTACACTAACATCTATGGGGTGTTTTTGATGTTCGGTCGGAACCCCTGAATTTTACCCCCAGCCAGACGATGGGATAGCCACTGCTGGACCGCCATCGACCCCGAAACAGTCAATTCGACCGCCGATGCGATGATTGGAGCCCAACTTCCGAACGGGCCAATGACGCCGCTGACTCCGAATAGCACTGAGGTCGTGACGGGGAAGGGGTTGAATTACTTTATGAATATTGGCTGGATTCCCGGATGTGTTGCGGTAAACTCACAAGACCCCGCTAATCCTATCGCGAGCGATCAGTCCATTGCAACAAGGGATATCCTATGGCAGACCTATAACGACTGTAAGTCGTTTATTGTCGCTTAAACCTATGTCTCGGTATCGTTGGCAGATGTCTATTTAGGTACTGGCAATCATAGCATTGGAGACTACTCAGATACTCTTTGCCTGAGAATTAGGTTCTTCCAGAACAAGTTTGCCGGTGTGGGCGGTAGTCCTCCTACTCGGAGGAAATATTGGAATAACCCAGTATACTGCTAGTTGGATCGGATCTTCTGTCCTGTTTTCGTTCTTGAAATTTTGAAAAAAGGAAGAGAGAGAGAGAGAGGTAAGAGTCTTTGAAAACAAGGCGCGGTATAAACTAAGCTATGTGAAAAAGACACAACCATTCGTAGTTACGGTATCATGTGGAGGGACTGGTCATATGATTGCGGTTCCGTACTGCGCTATAAACGGTCCAAGGCTCCCTCTGTGTGTTCAGCTGGATCCTCAGTGCTATGGATATGGAGGTTGACGCTCATAATACATGAGAAACTCCTTACCGATGTCTTTGACATGAGTTCTATGTTCTAGTCGAGTCCGATACGAAGGCATTTGCACGTGGTACCCTATCGAATATACGCTTTAGTCTGCCAATACGTACGAGGTTCAATGTAGGCATTTGTTTGTCAGCACTCTCAGTTCTGCTCTGGCACGCTCTTTGAGAGCGACGGAGGCGATGCTCCTACAATTCTGCCGCAGCACCAGATACTCATGGTAGGCAGTGAACAGGTACGGACCATCTTTATCACATTCCAGGATACCCAGCCACATGGCACAGCCACGGTAATGATGACGGATACTTCGCAATAGTGTACTGGGATGGGCGATTCGTAAAACTCAGACCAAGCTCTGAATGTATCTCATGAGCCTCTTGGGCAATTGTGGAGGGCCAGGAAACGTGTGACTGACGTATTCGACTTCTTGAGGAATGATGTTGCGGTTCCCTTGACGTTATCAGTCTGCGTTGGAGAAATCCGCCCTTTCGCCGCAAGCTCTCGGCGGAAGATCTTATAGTAGCTCGACAGACGCTTGACGTTTTTACGCCGTACCTGCGCCGCTTTGCCAGCCGAGATGGTGCACTGCCGCTGTAACGGTGGGTGCGCACGACGATGCTGTCGAGGAACGAGTGTGGGGAATGATGGTAGATAGAATGTGTAATTGAAGCCTGCTCCACCTGGGACTTACAGTAAAACGGCCGATCCGCGCAAGTATTCCAAGACCTAGCGGTGCACCGCTTGTCCGGAACCCAGAGAGGCAAACAACAACTAAGAAGAGAGAGGAAGGAGAAAATTTACAATCTCTTTCCGACCTTCGCGCCGAGCCCTTTCAATCGGGAGTTTCCCTTTTGCATCTTTAGCCAAGGGGTCTGCGCCTCTGGCTAACAACAGCTCGACTACATCCAAGTAGCCGTGCTCAGCGGCTCCGTGTAATGCAGTCCCAATACCGAAATCTTCTTGTAGGCTGTAATTATACGGCTGGTTTTGGTACATGATATCGTTGATTGGGGGACCCATATCGAGGATATAATTGACTACCCTGACGCGATCGGCAAGAACCCGCCGCACGGCATGATGTAAAAGCTGCCCATGCTCGATAGATCCGCCGTAACGGAAGAGCATTTCGATGGTTGGGAATGGTGCGTAACACATCGCTATGGAAAGTGGAGTCAGATCCAAGACACATTGGGCATTTGGATCTGCGTCATGGTCAAGTAGCCATCGCGTAAGTGCATCATCTTGGAAGGCTTGGCTGAGAGAGACTTAGTACGAATAAGCTTTGGAAGACAATTGACTACTTACAAGAGCGGCGGTGGAGTGGCCCAGTCGGGTGATTTGTTGATGTTATAGCCGTAGTCTAAGTACAGTTGAAGGAATGCATAAGACTTGTGTTCTATCGCTAGTTCGAAGTGCCGGTAATTCATGGGTACTCCGACTTTCAAGAGGTATGAAGCAATGGATAGATGGCCGTGCGCCATGGCAATCGCAAAGGAGCTTGCAAAATGGTTGATGTGAGCTCGTTCGCTGTCCTGTGGCTGGGCAAGCCACTCGTGGTAGATTTCTTCGGCTGCTGCGACGTCTCCCGCGGCACTTGCCTGTTCCATCTGGACGATCTCCGCTGGGAGTTTGCAGGGCGGATTTTCTTCCATGTCAATATCCACAAGAGGTGTTCCACCCTCAATGACGAAGTCCGACTTGATGCATTCCGCAGCAAGGGTCCAGTACCGCTCTATATCCGCTGGGGTATCGAAAGGTAGATTCTTTAGGTGACAGTCCTTGAGATCCTCAAGTGCAATAGCTCCATTATCAAATGAGACAGCCTGTTCCATTGTGAGTTCTATCTCGATTTTCGAAAGCAAGGCCGGCAGAGAAAGGGTAAACTGGAGGAGAGAACGATGCTGAGGCCGCCGATCAGAACATCTCGGCACCTCTTCGGTGATTGGAACGCCAAGCCATCGTCATTATCTCCGCAACAAACAAGATGCGTACAGCGACACACTCTTCCGTAATCAAGAACTCGCTACATAGTACATGTCGACATTGACTTGATTGAAGCCTCGCCAAATCACTGATACCAGCATTGCCATCCCTTCACGCAGTATCAGCATCTCCGACTCCAGCCTCCGCAATGGCAGAACCAGAAGCCGAGAAGCCCAAATTCGACCTGTCCCACAACAAAGCCAACGTCATGCTGCGAAAGGCCGCCGAGGGCAAATACGGCATCGCTGGCGTCTGCGTCGTGAGTTTGTACCTCCTTCGCATTCCCGCCCATGAGCCTTCCTTCCACACCTACCTACCACCTCCAACCCAGCCCTTCGCAGCCATTGCTCTCGCAACCTGCCATCCCCCGCGCTCCCACCCATTGCTCATCCCCATCACCCCACAAAGCCTCCAACACCCTCCCTCAGCGAACAACTGACCAATCAAACCCCCCCAGTACAACCTCGAAGGCATCCTCGCCACCGTCCGCGCCGCCACCGCCAAACGCTCCCCGGCCATGCTCCTCCTCTTCCCCTGGGCGCAAACCTACTCGGGCGCCCTCCTCGCCCAAGCCGCCGCCGCCGCCGCCCGCGCCGCCCCGGTCCCCATCACCCTGCACCTGGACCACGCGCAGTCCGCCGCCGCCGTCCACGCCGCCGCCGACACCGCCTGCTACGACTCCATCATGCTCGACATGAGCCACTACGACAAAGCGGAGAACCTGGCCCGGACGGCGGACCTGGTGCGCTACTGCCACGCCAGGGGCATCGCGTGCGAGGCCGAACCGGGCCGCATCATGGGCGGCGAGGATGGCGTGGCGGATACGGTCGATCTGGAGGCCGTCATGACGAGTGCGGCCGAGGCGAGGCGGTTCGTCGACACGGGTATCGATTGGCTCGCGCCGGCGTTTGGGAACGTGCACGGCAGTTACGGCCGTAGGGGGATCCGGCTCGAGTATGAACGCTTGCGGGCGGTGAGGGAGGCCGTGGGGGGGGAGGTCAGGTTGGTGCTGCATGGTACGGACGGGTTCGATGGCGGGATCTATAAGGAGTGCGTTGAGGCGGGGATCACGAAGGTGAATATCAATGGCGTGTTGAATCGGCGCTATTTGGAGGTGCAGCGGGAGGGGGGGTTGGGGGTCAGTGAGACGATGGAGAGGGGGACGAGGGTCATGCAGGAGGCGATTGAGGAGTGTATGGATATGTTGGGGAGTACGGGGAAGGCGTAGATGGGGGTTGGGGAGGGGAGGGGAGGGGGGGGGGTTTGGTTTGGTTTGGTTTGGTTTGGTTTGGTTTGGTTTGGTTTGGTTTGGTTTGGTTTGGTTTGGTTTGGTTTGGTTTGGTTTGGTTTGGTTTGGTTTGGTTTGGTCTGGCTTGGTCTGGTCTGGTTTGGTTTGGTTTGGTTTGGTTTGGTCTGGTTTGGTCTGGTCTGGTCTGGTCTGGTCTGGTCTGGTTTGGTCTGGTTTAGTTTGGTCTGGTCTGGTTTGGTTTGGTTTGGTTTGGTCTGGTCTGGTCTGGTTTGGTCTGGTTCGGTCTGGTTTGATTTGTTTGGTTTGGACTAAACTGAACTGTAGAGGGTGTTGATTGGTATGAGATGAACAGAATTACGGTCGACGACGGGATTTAAATAAGGGAGATGGATGAGAGGGATCAAACGGTCTTCAGATGTCGATACCTTTTGGAATATAAATATGAAGGAACATAGGTCCCGCAAGAAGAGGATTAGGTTCGCATACACCGAATATGCCATGGATCAATGAAAGCGCCATGGCAAATGGGATAGGCTGAGAGAATGGTCATGGATTCGGGAATGGACGGCGGGCGAAAATGTGATGGTAATAAGTGTAGACATCGTACACGAATCGTCACTCGACCCATGAGTCGGTAAACGTACAACCCACGGGATATCACAGCACTCTATGCAAACAGCTTTGGCGACCAGA
This sequence comes from Letharia columbiana, assembly GCF_014066305.1. Lineage (NCBI taxonomy): Eukaryota > Fungi > Ascomycota > Lecanoromycetes > Lecanorales > Parmeliaceae > Letharia > Letharia columbiana. The sequence continues at coordinate 86,622 of NW_023501107.1, read as the reverse complement.
TTCCCCGAGATCGGATCTGCTCGCCACCCAAGCTACCTAAAAACACACTTCGCACCCATAACACACATGCTTCTCCCCGCCTCACTCCTGCTTGCTCTCCTTCGTCGGCGTAATCTCCTCACTCGTACTGTTCCTCGAGGCATCCGGATCCGTCCCCTTGATGACGATGCCGTCCCCCGCACCATTGCCCATGCCGAAATCGTGCTGCCGCTCAACGTCGTGACTCTTCCGCACCTCCCGGATCGCCTTCTCCGCGTCCGTTGGGCCCTGGTGCTCGAAGCCGGCGAGCCGCCGGTAGTTCCGGTTGTAGTATTCAAAGGTGTAGGGTTCCTCGCCGTGGATGGCGTAGTCGCCGATTTCGCACATCTCGTCCGTCATGCGGAGGGGGACGCGGCAGACGTATTTGATGAAGCACATGATGAGCGAGGTCCAGACGATGTTCCAGCCGATGATGAAGAGGGCGCCGACGATTTGCAGGCCGATTTGGCGGCCGTTGCCGGCGACGGCCCCGCCGGGGTTCGTGAGTCCGAAGGCGGCGCAGCCTTTCTTGGTTGCCCAGAGTCCTGGACGATGAGGGTCAGTACGAGGAGTGGTGAGGGATGCCGGAGATTGACTTACCGGTGCCGACGCCTCCAACAATGGCGCCTACGAAATGCGTGTGGAAGACCTCTAGGGTATCATCGACTTTGCGCATGATCTTCGTTCTGCCGAGAATGTTCATGGAGATCCAGGGAACGGTGCCTGAGCCCAGGCCAAGAAGAATAGCGCCCCATCCAGCCACCACACCAGCTGCAGGAGTGATGGCGACCAAGCCTGTAATCATGCCTTGCACAGCGCCTATCACGGACGGCTTTTTGAAGAAGATGATATCCATAATAACCCAAGTCAGAAGGCTCATCGCGGTACAGATGTTGGTATTGAGCACGGCAACACCAGCATCGGGGCTGGCGGCATACGGATCTCCTCCGTTGAAGCCGTTCCATCCCGTCCATAGAATCCCTGCTCCGACCAACATGAGTGTGACGTTGCTGGGCTTGGCGTCCACACGGTCGGATGCTAAACGAGGTCCTATCCACCAGGCTCCTACAAAGCCGGCCGTCCCGGATGATAAGTGGATGACATATCCACCGGAATAGTCGATAACGCCGTATTTGAAGAGGAATCCTCCGCCCCAAATGCTGAAAGCGCCGACAGTGTAGGAGAATGTCAGCCACAGCGGGACGAAGATCATCCATGCCACGAAATTCATCCGGCAAAGATATGATCCCGCGATCAGTATGAGTGTAATGGCCGCGAAGACAAATTGGAAGTACACCATGGACGCTTGGGGGAATTGCTGGGTCAGATCGGCCGTGGGCAGATTGGAATCCTCGAGTTCGAAGCCCAGGTCCACCGATATTGATGGATAACCCACCAGTGGTAACATTTGAGTACCAAAAGACATCTGATACCCCCAAATGACCCAGCAAATGAGAACGGCGGCGAAGGCGTAGAAAGCCATAAAGGCGGAGTTGATGGACCATTTGTGCTTGACCCATCCCGCGTAGAGGACGACGAGACCGGGAATTGATTGAAGCGCGACCAAAGTGCCCGCGGTGATTTGCCAAGCGTTGTGACCTGGATCCAGCCATGGTGGTGCTACTGGATTGCTCGAGGATGATGCGCTCGCGATTGCGGCAGTTGCCTGAGCGGTTTTGATGGCTGCCCCAGCTACTACCGAGGCGGAGGTGGACGTCATCTTGGCGGTGGGTGGTGAGAATGGGAGAGGGCGAGGAATCCTTGGCCAGGAAGGCCGATAATGGGTGAAGCAAAGGTGGAATGGAGAGATGAGAGAAGGAAGACTCCGAGACCGGGGGGGGCAGATCTATATATTGATCTGAGCTCCATGTTACCGCGGATCTCGACGCGAATAGTAATGTCAGTCGTGTAGGTAAATAGACTAAGCAGCTGGCGTGAGGCTGCACTTCGGTGGTACGAGCTTTGGTCTAGATTAGCCCAGGTGGATAGAGCTTCACGGAGATGCATGATGCAGATTTGGGGCCGGTGGGGGGGAGAGCTTGATAAGGTGGGCTCAAGGCATGCATCACACCTTTGACTGTACCTTACAGATAAGCAGCCTTTTAGCGCAGTCCCATGGCCGGCATCAATGGTTAGGAAGGGAGGAGGATCAATCCCGGGGAAATACATGACCACATGGCTCAATGACAAAGGACCGATATCATGCCATGGCATTCGTCTCGACGGGTCAATAATGATACGGGATGAATCATGTATCGTATTCCTCTTGGTGTCATTGTTCGGGGTAATTGGTCTTGTGCAAGTGATTAAATGGGCCAATAGGATCTTGCTGTCTTATCAGGGTTTATATCATGGTTATACATTACGCAGTAACATGAGTGTCATGAGTGTGTGGCCTGGGATCAACGGCGAGAACGGTCTCAGCGGGTTGGGGGGGGGGGCGTCCAATCAGCGTGAGATGATAAGCGTTAAACGCCGCATGCATGTCTCGCTTCTCATGACGAATATGAATTGGTCTAGATTTCTGCGGGTGAGATCGGGCATAGTCGAAAGTATATAAAGTAACGGTACAGTGGGAAGATGAAGAAAGGCTGATAGGGAGATCTGGGGAAAGTTTAGCCTCTAGCTTTGCTGGATCTCATACGGTATCGCATCTGTGCCGGGTCGACGAGCGAGATGTCCGTCTCGTGTCACACTTGTGTTGGATTCTTCCAGCTGGAATTCCCGGGAGATGAGATATGAAGGAAGCGTGAAGCCTAAAGGATTGAGAAGATGGCCATACAAGGTGAAGGGTGGCAGGGGGTAAATAGAAAATAAGGAAAAGGAAAAAGGAAAAAGGGAAACAGGGGAAGGCGCGGCGCAGCCAACTGATAAGGAGCGGACAAAGATAAGGCAAGCTTCGGTCGGTGATGTTGGGCGTTCCCTCTTCGAGACTAGTATGGTCTCAGCCTCGAGGTCTATTATTACTTGGCCTCTTCTCTAATATCTTCTCTTCGTATTATCAATGTTATTATTATGATTGATTATAATAGTCAATGATTTGGAACTCACTTTGTCCCTTATATGAATAAGCTTCATAGCGTGGAGTGATGATGACATGGACGCTGCCAAGTCCACAGCCCAGAGTGCGTCGATGGGTATGAAAGATTGGACGCAATTACCTAGAATTTCCACCTGGAAAACCGCTATAAGAGAGGGATCATCCTGACCGTGGACAAACAAGGGAGCGGAAGGAACTACACCTTGCACATCTGCGACGAGATCTTGGCCTGTTCAACAATCTATACTGAATCATTCTCCTACTTTAGAAGGGAAAAATCCGGAAAAAATGGGAGAGCCGCCCACAGATAGGCCACTACCCTCCGTGCGCTGCACATGACCGGGCGACAGACTGTCAGGAAAGACTCGTGCAAGAAATAAGTATTCAGTACAGACGCAATATCTTGGGGCTCCAACATCATATGTTCTGCAGAGGCAGGTGAAGTGACGCGGCGTTCTTGAGATAGTGGAGAAAGCTCCGGCCTCCATTTCTGTCTACATTGACCATGGAGCTTTGAAAGGTCTTGCACTACCCACGAGAAGCCACGTTGGTGAATATGCCATCTCGAAATACCTGGCTACGAGCCCACGTTGTCCTCCTCTCTGATTGCGCTCGTCAATCAATGGTATTGACATAATGAGGAGGAAAAGGCCACGAGCGTTGAGTTTGCAGACGGACCGCGTAATTATCGAGTGTCGAGACTGGTCCCGAGCTACGATAGCCACATTTACCAGACCAGCAGCTTATGGCTTGGGCTACCCTCGTCCAGCGTCCGCTGTGAGATTGCAGGGGGATGCCAGCGAATGTCCAAGATTCGCTCTCATTACCAGATGCCCAAGGTCCACTTTGCCTGCCTTGGTCTTGCGCCATCTCTTGCTCTTCCGTCTCCTTGGCGAGTCTCTCTTCATTTTCTTTGGCAAGCCTCTCCTCTCTTTTATTGGCCAGCTCCTCTTCCGTGGTGGGATAAATCGTGCTCACGAGTGAGTTTTGCGGAAGAACCCCTTTCTTTTCCATACGCCTACACATCTTGGCGTCTTCCGCTTCCTGCCGCACAAGTTCCCGGCCACTCACAGTTCGTGTACCACTGGAACTCCTGTTCGCAAATTAGAAATATCTCATAATCCATCTGTCCACATATCAACGCCAATTGAGCAGCTGACTCAATCCATTCACATGCTTCCCCGAATTTTTCAGTCCCAGCACTCAGCGTTGCGATTTCCCGGTAACTGCGTCTATCGCTGTCAGCTCTATCAGACTGAAGTGAAGGTTTCCGAAAGAAGACCAGGATGACAGACTTCCAAACAAGTCCAATACTCAGCAGCCGTTGCTCTTCAAGCAAACCCGCTTGCCCTCGCACAACTTTCAGCATATCCAGCCGCTTCTGATCCAATCTTTCTCCTCTATGCTGAATACCACCTGAGACCACCGCGGTATCTGGATTATTCATTTTTCATAATGCATTCTCCATCGCCCCCACCCGCTCTTGCATATTCTGAAACTTCTCCACCGGGCGAGCTGCATCGACCCTTCTTCTCTCGCTCGCAATACTGAACGCCGTTATATTCACCCATTTTCCGACTTCTGACTCCGCGCTTCACGGTCCAAGAAACCTTCGAGATTATTAAGATACTTCGCTGTAATCTCATCCATTGTCACAACATCCCTCGTCACATGTACCATCATTCTCCCCAATATCTCATTCCAAAGGATATGCGCATTAGGAAGCAGGAACGAATGACCCGCGATACCCGGGAAGACCGCATCACCACCTCCACCAATCTTCAACCCCTTGATCTGCCGTATCGCGAGGATTCTGGACAGTCCCGAGTCCTCAAGACCCCAGCACCATTAACGCGCGCCGACCGTGCGGATCGTTGTGTCGATTGCGTTCTTCCACGCCACTTGCTGACCTAAAGTCACCCCATCACCCGGCTCCACGCATATGACCCGACAGCCGCATGAACCCTCTAGCGACAGCTTCTAGAGATGCGTCCTTTGGCCTTTAACGCAACCCTTCCTCGCACATGAGCATAGTCCCTTGCTCGACACTCCAAATTGCGAAGACGGCGACCCCCTTGCTTTCAGCCCCGCGGGATCCGCACACTTTCCCCGCCCCACGCTCGAAGGCACCGCGTCGACTCGACCGTTGCCCGTAGATCCGCCAACTTTTCCGGCCCCTTTTGGCCACTTCGAGGCCATCTCCCCGTTCCAACGGGCCCGTACATTGGATCTCGCGAGTCGAGGTGTCGGCTTTGGGAATTGCTCGCGGCGTTCTCTCTTTCTTCGGCTTCTTGCCTTCTTTCTTTTTGTATTCGCCCTCTAGGTCCCGAAAGCGCTGTCGTCCTCTTCGCCGATATCTCCACTGCCCCTAACAGCCGCAACGTCATCGTCGTCGTCTTCTTCTAGACCCGCATCCTCAGCCTCGACACAACTTTCCCCCCTGATTAACAGATGTCTCCGCCACATCACCCGCCGATGTCCCATTCCCCTTCCCCTTCCCCTTCCCCTCCACCGTCCTCTTACCGCACCTCTTCTCCCTCTTGATCTTCGTTCCAGCGCCTCGAACCCCAGACTGGCAATCCTTCCCGATCCCCCAAATGCACCCCCTTCGTTCGCCCCTCCCTGCCCGGTGCGTGTCCTCGCGGCCCTCTCCTTTCTAGCGCTTGCACTCTCCGAGGCTAGGTTCGTGCCCGGTATTGTCGATTCCCTTGGACAATCACCCTACGGTGATATTTGCACGATTCGCCCATCTTTGGGAATCGCGTCATTCGGCCCATACGATTCGCATGTATGGACGAGGGACAGGACCGTAGTGCGTGGGACGCTGGGGCGGGGATATGGTTTGAAAGTCGACGACTTTCGATGCCGGGGCGCTGAGGGTGTTGCTGGCAATGCTGTAGATCTGATCGGTTCCGAATGGGGGGGGTTTTTTTTCCTTCGCTCCCATTTCTCGTCTTGCGCGTTTTTATTATCACAAGCTTGTCCAAGGATCCAAAAGGTTTTTGTTTGGCTGTTCTCTATAATCGGCACGTTTGAAGAAGAGGCAGCTTGGGAAGGAAGGTGTTTTTGAATCAAAGCGGAAATACCGTCTGGCGTAAAAGATGATTGTCCCATTGTCCTAGTTGAAAAGGTTACTTTCTCCCTGCCCAAGAGTTGCAATACTCGAAAGTGTAGAGTAGTGTAGAAATGTGAATCCATCAAGTCCTACGATCTCGAGGATATTGACGCTAAGGATCCTTGTTTCCTCTCTTTGCTCGAAAGAAGACGACTTTACAAGGAAGGCAGTCCAGGAGGGTCCCGCCCCCCCCTGACAACGTCCAGAAACAGTACTTCATTGCGGGGCTGAATGTGAGAGTGCATCGATCAAGTATCTCGAGGGTCTATTGAATGAGGAGATCGCATCAAATCTGAACCCCGTTACTTCCACATCACGTGACTCTGCAACCTCCACACTGCGGAGTAAGGCCCGCGGCAACCAGAGCCCGTAATTGTTGTTTATTAGTCTCTCGTAGAGAAGCCATGCGCATACACCGTTAAATCAGATGCGATGGTGCTTGTCACTCGTAAATGTACACGCTCCAAGTGTGGAAAAATGGGCAAGTTGCTGGTGAGGAAAGGAAGCTAGGCTGGACGGAGATGGCGGGCTGCTTGAAGTCTGACAGGTGCTTGTCACATGTAGAGCCGCCGTTTTAGGCTTCCCGCAGGCCGCATCGTCCCATTCCAATGTCGTGCTATAGTTCCACGATACGTTAATGGGAGCAGTTTGTTCCTGTCGCTGCTCCAGTCCTGATGACTTTTGCGTCCCCCCCCCGCTCTGTTTCCGTCGGTCTCTGCGAATGACGAGGACTAGGCACAGACGCTAACCCGTTCGCAGAAGCTGGCCCCACGATGTGGGTCCTCGCATCCTTTTGAAGCGATGCTGGTTGGTTCTGGCATGTGAGCACTTTCTAGCGATACTCGACGCGCTGAACGAGTGGTTGATCGTTGATCTCAGTATCCCCAATTCTCTTCCTCTGCACTTTCAAATGCGACTTAGTCTGATCCTCTGACATTACGGAACTTTTCTAAAAATGACCTTTCAACAATCTAATTGGGAGAACAATCTCTATGTCCTCACCACGACACGAATTCTTGTTGTGTTTGGATTGGCATACCTGATCAAAAATCCCCACAAGCTCTACCAGAGACTTGGGCCATTCAATGGCAGTATAGACGTTCTAGAAAGGAGTGTGTCTTCATTCGTCGTGTTTTTGTCCTGATAAAGAACCCCTTACTGATCAGACACAATGATCGAAGCAGAAGAAAAGGACATTGGCCTCTTTTCTCAATCTCGATGGCCTCTTCTCTCAAGACCTAGCCGAGTCTAGTCTAGAAGCCACGACTAGCGTCGACGAGGGGGCCGAGGTCTACCTTCCGCAGCTTATATACAGGCCTGACGTTCGCCGACCAGGGTCGCCCGGCCTACCTGATGAGTAGTCTGGATTTCAGGACGCATTTGATGGCTTCTCGAGTGGAATGGCATGGAATTGACAGCGGCGCTATGGTTGAAGTCATATGGAATATCGTTGTAAAAGCAAGGATAGGTACAAATAAAGGTCAGAGAAGGAGGATGCTGAGTTGGGATTCAGGTAAGATACTGTGATGAGAAGGGAACGTGCATGGAAAAGCGTCGCTCAGAGATATAATGTATCGACAGGAGGGAAATCTATCACACAATCTTAGCGGGCTCTTTCTTTAGATCGGGGAATAGAGGATCTCATAGCTCAACGCTCTCGCGAAGAATGCTGCCACTAATCTTGTCCTCGCAGCAGCCTTATGGCTCCAGGTGCAATTTCTCTCCCCTGATCTCGGCGCATGCGGTCCATCCATGTGAGTAGATAGCCCTCTTTCTGGGGCAATTAGAACCGGCATTTAAGTGCCAAGACCTCTAAGGTCCTGCAGACCAGACAGGCGGTACACACACCGCCCAGACGCAGTCCTCCTTTCTGTCTCTGCCTCTCTTGTACCAGCCGGAGAACAAAACGTGCACGCTGAAGTTTTCAGGCCACAGATCCCAAGGTAGATTATGAGGGGCGGGGATGGGAAAGAGGAAGCAAGGACGCGGACGCCACCCTTCAGCGAACAATCGATAGGTAAGTGAAAGGGGCCGCAGGCGCTAATGCAAAGTCTCTACCTCACATCCTTTTGGTATTGCACATTCTCGTATCCCCGCGATCATAATCCCTCGAAAGTTGGGTATCTCCATGCTCCCACGTCAACCAAAGGTCGTGAAACGAGACGCTGAACCGGGAGTGCGTTCCGGGGCCAAGACAGCGGGGATCCGGATCCTTCGCTCCTGACAGCCGGATCAATCGAAGCAAGAGGTGACGAGAGTCCTGCGCTCTTTTCTTTCAAGAAGGAGCATCATGACTGTAAAAGCGTGTCACGCCGAGGACGCGTAATGACAGAGTATCGTCGAACTCGGCGGAAAACAAGGGGCGAAACATAGCCACCGGCGCACAAACCGCAAGGACAGCACCCGGCGGTGAAACTTGAGCAGAGGTTCAAATCCAGCCAATCTATCCCTACTAGTCACCTAGCGTTGCTACCCCGATTGCTGACGCACACAATCACTTGTCAGCCAGTCGGATGACGGTTTCCCCCTCCATGTAATGGACCCGGCGTCATCCGTTGAAATATAGCGGCTACGGTCTAAGTGTACTTTGGCCCCGATGCCCAGCATCGGCCAAAGCTTTTTCTTGGCGGTGCCAACCAGGTATTTTATCGTTAGTCTCAATAATGTTGTGCGCCATACGCGTCTGCCTCGGCTTGGGATCGATCAATGCATCAGCCGTTCCCACTACCTTACGATCCTCACTCTACGCATGCGTTTGATGTAGGTCTGCGACTCTGCTATGTCATTAACCCCCCCCCCACCTATTTCCCTCTGCTCAGGCTCCGCCCATTATATGTCCATCTCGACGTCCCCCTGGTTTTCTTCCTTCAATCCCAACCCACTCCTCCAAACGCAGCCTTACTCTATATTTCCCCTCACAACTAGCAGCAGCAATGAACACAGTCAACGCTCCCCAGCAGGACAACTGGGACAACAACATCTATCTCGTCAGCACAACACGTGTCCTCATGGCCCTCGGATTGACCTTTCTCATCAGGAGTGTCTATCAGCTTTTTCAGAGAATGAGATCAGCCGGTGCTAACGCGGGTGCTGCTGGTATGTCTCGCGCGCCGGCACCTTGCTGTTGGAAGGACATCTTGACTAAGCGTATTCAGAGGCTGGAGCAGAGGACGCGATTGGGATTGACGTTGAGGCTCTCGCCCTGGGAGCGCTAGGGGATGCAGCGGCGCTCAGCTCAGAGCCTGTGGGTGACATCAACGAGACGCTTGAGATCACTTTGCCGCCGCCAATATATAGCCCGCAACCAAGGTCGCCGCGACGCCCGGTCTCGGCCCGTCGGCAGGATTGACGAAGGGATTTCTAGAAGGATCCTGTCAAAGGTTGCGAATGGGGATGGAGCAAAAGAGGGACCGGAGCAGGAGTTGGAGGAGTGACTGAACGTATTGCTGTCATTAGACGGGGTCAGAAACCCTGACCGGATACCTTCATGACTTGGGACTCGGACGAATCAAAGGATATGGGATGGGAGGAAAGACTGGAGGACCCCCCTGTGTGGTTGTAAGCGATGGGATGTATAAGATGGGAGACAATGAAGCGACCACTGTAGACAATGCTTGTTCGATCAATGATGAATGCATTTACTATGAAGAAACGGATTCAATATTCGCGATGCAGTATATCGCCTCGTGGGCTAGCATGCACCCCTCCCCAGAACAGTCCGGATCGTGCACCTAGAGGGTATGTTCCGGGGGAGCTGTGTGAACTTCTAGCCCACAGGGTCATACTAAAAAAGTCGCAAACACAAATACACGAGGGCTATCAGGAAGCTAAGCGAATGATTGGAAACTATCAAACTACCAAGGCCTAACCGGGTCAGGGAACATCGGCTTAATTGACCTTCAAGAAGTTGCCGCCCACAGCAGGCGAAGGGCCACTGTCAACAAGTCAGCTAAATCAAGAGGATGTGATCGGATGCGGGCCTACGGAATCTGGTCCATTTCGTGGACATGAACTTCCTTCTTGCCATTCATCATTCGCCGCAGCTTGCTACTCGCAGGGTAGACTGCACCGTTTCGTCAGCATTCAGATCACCTTGAAAAGTCTGGTGCTAACGCACCAACACGCCTTAGCCTATTCGGCGATCCCAATGGTTGCAGACTCTTCAACCCTAGCCAAGGATCAATCCTCATGTGATCCTCCCAGAAAGACTTCAACTCGTAGTTGAAAGAGTCCTGCTTTGGTATCACTAGTGTAGCCACCGTCTGCCAAGGGTATTTCTCCGGGTCCCACACCTTACCTGCATATTCGACAGGCTGGTCTTCGAGGTTCTCGCACAGCTGGAACTGTAGCAGGTATTCGGCGTCATGCGCTTCGTGGAAGTTCTGGAGCCACTGGCTGAGAATGTCTGGCTCGTGTTCATCGGGCTTGACCGTTTCTTCGTACAGCTTCTTTTGCGTCTCGCTGGAAGGGACCAGGCAGTACTTCGCCACATAGTCACCAAAGCGGTACGCAGTCTGCGAGTATTGGCGCGTGGACTCCAAGTGTGTGTTGCGCACGGAGTCGCGGAACTTTTGTAGATCGGTGTCTGGGCGTGCTTCCAGCTTCTTATATAACTCAGGCTTGTCGCCGCCGTATTTGATGCGCAGATCTATGATCTCTCGGGTGGTCTTGGCATCTGCGAGATCGAGGGCGGGAGTGGAGTTGAACTCGATGTCTTGGGCGGTCTTTGTAGGATCGAACTTCTCGCCAGGAACATTAAAAACTTTCATGGCGAAGCCGCGGGGTTGGGGGATGCGATCCTAGCATATTTTAGCACGTGTCCTTGAGAAGTGGTAGGGCCGCGGGCGTACATCCAAACCTGGGTCTCCGGGCTCGCTACTGTAGCGGCATACTACTGCATGTTGCCCTCCATGCTCAAACATGCTTTGCTTCAGATGCTTTGGCAGGTCATCTTTGACGATGAGCATGCCTTTGACGATGCCTTGGGTCCTAGCATGTGTTCCTGCACGCCCTGTCAGCAAAGCCCGTTGGTAACAGTGGACCTCACTCGCCTGTGTAACAATGGCGATGGCTATTGTATTGTGCCTTCTGCATGGCATTGATCTGGTCCGCCACTGCTTGGATATCCTCTGCTTCGTTCGGGGGAATCTTCTCAACGCCCTCGTCCTGCCAATGAATGTACTTCCTGTTGGCCATGGCGGCCTGGTCTTCGCCTTTGTTTGAGATGTCCATACTGTAACGTTGAGCTGGGTGGCTTCTTGCTTAATGCTGCCAGGGGTACAAAGGTAGTTTGAAAGGATGGTCGGAAGGGTAGAAGATGTATCTGTGGTTGGATGAAGATGAGGGGCCCATGGTTAGGGTACGTGGGGTCATTTAGGGAGGTCTAGACTCGAGATTGCCGTGATGCCGGAGATGGGGTCCCCGCAGGGACGTCTGCTGCCATGTTTGGACGAGGAGGTACATGCTGGTCAAGGAATGGTTTACCGTAATGTTGTTGATCTTTGCCTCTTCGGGTGAAGGGAGGAAAGAACATTCGAACGTGGACTTCCGAGATCCCCGCCGCTTAGTCAGCTTTTTCTTGGCTTCCGCATTAACCGACCATACTTGTATCAAGTCGAATCCTGGCGTTTCCTACCTTTGTCGTCTTTTCTCCCACCTTTTCCTCACCGGTTACGGTGAGTTTGGCATCAATACGGATGTCGATGCATGGAACAGATGCGAGACAGACTGTCAAATGACTGCTTGTCCTGGCTGCTCAGCTCTTGACACCCTGTTTCCGTGGTCTACAGGCTCCAGATATGGTTTCAGTGAGAGTATGAGAGGCGTCACTTGTGGACTCCAGCAACCAAGAAAATCTGGCTTGCCCTACCTCAACCACTTGCATGAGTGGTTTTGATGATTCAGGTATCGCACAAGTTTGGGTAACAACGTTTGAAGGATCCCATGTAGCAACTCCCATGCAGCAAAGGGTTCGACCAACTGAATGACCTGACTCCCTGCCCTTCACCACCTGCCTGGATGGGCGCGAAGTCCAAAACTTGGTCTCAGTATGACCATCTTCGCCCGACCCTGAAGACTGAAACGCAAAGCCAAGACTGAGGCTGAGCATATTGTTGATTCTCTCGGGACGTCGCTTTGACATCTCTCCTCAACTGAAACTAAAAGCGCGCGAATTCTGATACAGGGAGAAGTCCGGAAGACTCGGCTCTTAAGCGCCGTACCCTTCAGCGACCCCTTTCTGAAGCTCAACAGCCCAAGTTGTGTATGACGTTGGTATCAGTGTTCCTGCATCCGTTGTTAAAACCGTGTTTGGTACTTGCTAGCCCCCCAGGCAGCTTTTCAGCAAGTAAGAAACCGAGACGCTCGTGGCGAGAACACCAATAGCCATGTCGTACCCACAATTCCCAAACATCAGGGCCGGCTGTCAAGAAGCGAGCGAATGTATCATCCGGTCGTTTGGCACTTTGCGTAAAATGTGTGGCGCTGCTGAAACAATGTCGCCGCCCGCTGGAAACCAGATGATTCACATCTCAAACGAAGAATAGCATGACATCGGAGCAGGCAGCAAGTGCGCAGTCTATATAAAGAGCGTCTCTACCCCTGGCATCAGTATATCAGATCATCCGCCACATTCCCCAGCACCTCAGTCTCTTCAACACGATCACACACACTATTTTACAATCACATACATCATAGGCCTCTATCACTTAACCTTCGCGCCCTCCAACGCACCAAGCAATTCAGGACGCAAAGACCGATTCACACAAACACGCACACCTTCAAGCTCGCAAGGTAGATTACACTGTTACACACACCTTGTTGCCCTAGAATTGACATGCTCTCAGTAGAAGATGTGTCTGATTCTACGCCAAGAGACTGAGTGGGATTGCGGATGCACCGCTCCAGGATCCCGCGATCCGTGTATCCCTGTCATGCTGTATGTGTTTGTGTCTCTCTCCAGCTAAATTCGCGTGCTGAGTGTTTTCCAGAGGCCAGGGTTGCTCAAATCCTGATACCCGGTAAGCCACCGAGCCCACCAGGTTTCTTTGGTGGGGTCTGAAGACTAACAGTAGCAATCTGCAGTCGCAAGCAGAACAATAGATTCAATTGCAGTGTGTTCCTCAAACCCAATCTTAAAGATCGATGAGTCACTCATTTCGTTTTAGATGTATGTGAGGCCATGAGTCAGCAGGAGAATGCAGCGGAGAAGGAGGCAGCGGAGAAGGAGGCAGCGGAGAAGGAGGCAGCGGAGAAGGAGGCAGCGGAGAAGGAGGCAGCGGAGAAGGAGGAAGCGGAGAAGAGTCCCAACGAGGGAGATCCTATGGCAGAAGAATCGATGAAACGTTTGAAGCTATCTGATTGAGGGAAATTAAATAAATGTCTGCACCTCTGAAGCATAAGACACCTTAACAAGAATCTCCATCCTCACGAACACACTCTCCGGAGCCTCCTCGCTCATAACATGCCACCTCACGTGACCCCGTCTCCTCCTATGCATCCAAGCTCTCAACCTCCCTATGTCTACCCCCCCATCTCCATCTACTCGCCTCAACATGTCAACAGAGACCCGAGACCTACCTACCCGCCCGTAAGCCAGCCAACGGCCCTCTCGAAGGGTACCCTGACGCCGCAGACGACAGAACACCCACCCTTATAGCATTGCTTACCTCCGTGTAGCATAACTACCACCACCCCCGTCCATCCGAGCCGCAAGCCTGATCTGCCCCCCCCCCCCACTCCGTACTCCGTGGCTTCTCAACCATCCCTCATTGGTTGGCAACTTCCTCTTGAACCGCGAGTAGACTACCTGGCTGTGGTCTCTCGATAACGCGAACGGCACATGTTGCATCATAGCGTTACAGCATCGACGGAGCCAGGGGCGGCTTATCACAACCATTGCATTTACGATATAACGCCCAGTAACGAAGTGCCTACAAGGGCACTCGTATCTGTATTTCACAGAAGCTGGATACGGGGTGGCTTCGCTGAGCTCGATTGTCGGTTCTTGTGGTTGGATCTGTATGGGTTTGGGAAGGGTTGATGGATCAATATAATACATTTCTTGGTAAGATGCGGTGCGTCGGCTTTTGGAGAGTTGACTTGTTGGGCTGTATCATCGAGCGTACGAGGGAGGCATGGATGATTCCAATAACGTCCTGTCCCCGTAGCGCTCGCGAGCTGGGTTGCGTCGTTGGTGTGTTCGAGAGCTCGGGGTATGGGTCTATCTGGCATTTCCCGCACAGTGGTAGATAGTTCGCGCGGTGTAGAGATTTAGCCAGTCATGCGAGGTCGAAGCCGTCGGTGTACCATTTTGCCATAGAAGCCACTGGATTTCCTCTCATGTCTGCGATGCTGCTGGCGGAGTTGGGCTTGGACTTGTCGTTCTTTCGGGCTGAGTTTCGCTCGATCACGGGCTGCAAAGAGATTGGTGAGAGTGATCGTGATGGGACAGGGAGAGCTGAGATGAAAGTGCCTCAATCGAACATCTCGAGAGCAGTTTATGAATCCTTGGTGGATTCATGATATTTTCTATCGAAAGGTTTCTTGAATAAATAATGGTATTTCAATGCATCTATGCTGAGGGTGAAGTAAGCATTACTGGCTAAGGGACTCGCACACTTTTGTGTAATGATTTGCGTCACATGTACGGAAGACAGTGCAAGGATTCAACAAGAAGTTCCAAAATTATATTTCCACGATACATAATACTAGTCTATTTATCGGGATCATATTCAATGCCGCACGAAAAATCTCAATCATTACTGCCGCAAGATTGGTAAAGGTCGGAGGTTGAACCGCTGCTGTAGGAGGGGAACTGACCCGAGGCAAGCTACTCTCCGCCATCAACGGTGCCATCAAAATGGAGGATCCCCGTTGCTAGAAGGGCGAGGCAGATCAACGGTTGTCATGGTGCTGTCGAGAAGTTGTTCGCGATCTGCGTATACCTGCTCGTATGCTGATAGCAGGAAGGACAAACTATCTCCTGCCACTCTGGCCACCTCGACGTGAGATTCGGGGGACCCGGCTATGTATGAAGCGATATAGATGCATATGGCCGCGAGAGATATCGGTTCGTAAGATGCGAGTGCAGGCCAAGCTTCCAGTTTGATCGCCATTCGTTTTGCTATTGTGACGACGGTGGGCTGTAGATGGAGCTCGGTGGAGAATTGGGACCAGATGTCTTCCATGTATTCTTCATCCTCACCGGTTTCACCGGCCACGAATTCGTGCTCAAGAGGAGGCCACTACATGAATTCAAAGTCAGCGTTTCTTCTCTTAGACACAGCGCTGAGTGCTAGGATATTTTGGGGTAGTTCGACTTTTCCTTGTACCCCCTGAAATGTCTAGCGGCTCAAGAATGGGGTAGGGAAATTGCAAGATTAATGCAGAAATACTACTTACGTCGTCAGAATGCCAAGGTAGACCCCGACAGATCTGTGTCCACGTTCCTTCAGGCATAGTGTGAAAGTAGGCGTAGATGCGTCGATAGACAGTCTGGATAGTGCCTTCAGTGTTGTCCGCCAGCTGAGAAATCTCTCTCAGAGTTTTGGGTTGAAGCCCAATGTGAGAGGCCATGTAAACGGAGGCTGCCGCAATAGAAGCTTCGGAGCGACCAGGAAGTGAGTTAAGGCTGCCACATTTCTCCGCAATGCCGTGGGAACATATAGTGATCGATGCATTGAGGTGGAGGGCGGCGGAGTAGCTAAAGGTAAGTTCTGAGATACGGGCAGCTCTAGCCACCCGAGTGCTCAGGTGTTCATCATATTCCTCATCGTCCGTGTCAATATAGACAGGTGAAGTTCTACCCGATCGTACAATCTGGCTCTCGTCGTCGTCGTCGTCAACGTCATCGTCATCGTCATCTGCTGGCCGCGGAAACAAGACATGTCGGCAGACAGGGCAAGTGTTGTTGGATTTCAACCATGTTGCGATGCATGCAGAGCCAAGTGTATGGTTGCAAGGGAGACGAATTTGGCACTCGATGACACCAGTGTCCGAGGATCTAAACAATGGCAGAGTCAGCTTTCTTCCCATTGGGATGAGATGCGCCTTGGGACATGTGTATGAGGGGTAAAAAACGAGGGACGTTGACTTACAATGTGCCAAATTCCGACAGACAAATATGACATTGCTGACTCTCGTCTGAGTGCACGCTATTCTCCTTGCGGAGAAGCTGGTGGAGGAATTGCTCTGCCATTGGAAGCGGTCTGACGGCCTCTCAATGCGGTCTGCGAAGTACTCGAATTCAATGATGGTAGATAATAGGTAACAGATGATGTGCTTGTTGAACGAAAGGTTGTAAGTACTCGAAAAGTTGCGTGAAGAGAAAAAGAAAATTATTTGACTTGGCAATTTATATAAATGAGTAGATGATCAGCAGAAAAGCCTTTGTCATTTCATTGTGTGGTATCTTTCGACATTGTGGGCTGCTTTCTCCACCTTTGTTACTCGTGAAATCGCAAGTCGCGGATTGTTCTTCGAGCAACATTCAACGCCACAAGTCCATTGTACTCTGGTTCCTTTCAAAATTGTAGGCTGCTTCCTCCGCCTTTGTTCCTTGTTGGCTCACCATTGTGCACGCGGCTTGTTCTTTGAATATAATCCGACGCCGCGAGTCGAACAAAGCAGGCGACTAGCACAATAAGAAAGGCCCACGACACAGATGCTGGATATCTGCCAGACTTAGCTAATTCGGAGCGATGGTTTGTTGGAGTGGGAGTTGCCAATAGCATGCATATAGCTGGTACTTTAGTCAAGCCACGATGTTGGCCGTTATCGTAAGCGGCAAGTAGACAGTCCCTTTTGTTGCAAGGCCAAAGTTGGAGTCTGGTCTGACCGAGGAGTGGCGGAACTTGAAGGTTTGTATCCCTTCTCTCCTTCGCGACAAGACATTAAGAGAGTAATACTTGCATATGTGCAGAAGCGCAGATCGAGTTGGTTCCTCGTAAAGAATAAGCTATCTCAATCTGTAGAAACACGCGATTTATCTCGCTAAGTGTAGATTGATTTCCATGAACAAAGCCAGTGACTTCGGTCACGAGCAATCTTGCAAGTTCACAAACGCCCCAGTGCCTTCTTCCGATGCTAGTCTCTGGCGTTCAATCATGGATACGCAGCTCCAGAAGAGGAAAGTCGAGCGGCCCCATTAGTAACCGCCAAAAGTGGAACCAAAGCGGAGGTCCAACGAGCTTCCGAACACTCCAGTAAATACGACATAGCAAAGCTACTCCAGAGTCAGGGTCGTTCAGCAGACAGCTGCTACTGATGAGGGTACCCCATTTTTAATCCCCAGCGTGTGGCTGTAGAGCTGATATGTTGGTGCGATATCGTCAACGCCGCGTCCGTAGCGCGCCAGGCGACTACCAGCAGCAACGACTTGGCTTGAGATTCGCGTGAGATACATGCTTCAGATCATAGAAGTTGGCGATATAACCGCAGCTAACAACGATGTCCTTCATGCATCTGCCACTGTGCGTCGGCCACATTTGCTACGGAGTTTGTAGTCTCATCAAGTTAGCCTAGGGTGCATTGAAAGCCCCTCTCTCGCTACTCAATGTAGCCAGGGCCGAAGGAGAATATTCCATCGACGCTGACTACTTGGGTGCCTCAGGGATAATTGCCAATCCCTGTCGAAACAGATCGGGCCACAGCTCATCTTCTACCACACTGGTCACCATCATCCTTAGGCTTCCGTGTGGGCGGTGGTCGAGCTGTGAAAACTTAGTCGCAATGAACCGGCAAGCATGCAAAGGATTCGGGTC
Organism: Letharia columbiana; assembly: GCF_014066305.1. Classification (NCBI taxonomy): domain Eukaryota; kingdom Fungi; phylum Ascomycota; class Lecanoromycetes; order Lecanorales; family Parmeliaceae; genus Letharia; species Letharia columbiana. Next base: position 68,687 of record NW_023501107.1, on the reverse strand, counting down.
TCCAGAGTATTCAGGATAGTAGTCCACTATCGGGTTATTCCTCATCCGGTGCTCTAGAAGGTCGAACTTGTTGAGCATGAGAATTATTGGAACAGTCCCAAACCGGTCGAGCTTGATTATAGATTCAAACAGCGCTAGAGACTCCAGCATTTGATTCTGCAATAAAGCGGTCAGCCTCTCAAAAAGACCAAAGCATTTGCGATCAACGCTTACCGTGTTCACGTTCTCCGGGAGAGCCTGGCAGTAGCCGGTCAGAGAAACTACGAAGATAACAGTGTCGACATCTTGAAAGTAATTCGGCCACTTCTTGCGCTCTGATCTCCTACCATCGACGTCGTAGAGGTGACATGAGCGGCCTTCGATGTCGAGTCTGGTATCGCGAATGCCTGTAGTCCTGTAGCAGCCTCTCAGTAAGAGTTCGTCCGGCATGGTTCTTTCGTAGAACAGAAAATCGATATTCTCCATTAGGCTAGTAAATTCAGCAACCGCTTCCATATATAGACTTTCAGGACCAGAACCTTACTATGGGACAGTCTCATTCAATGCTGCGTCTCTCCCGTTCTCTATCGTTCTTCGGATTTCTGGTTTCGACCAGAGAGCTATCAGAGCATGATAGCATCTAAGAGTCCAGATCCCGTTGAGTGTCTGGTCTCGTGTAGCGTATGCCAAAGTCTCGAATTGCTGGTTGTGTCAATGCAACTCTTCTAAGCTTTGCAGATGATGGGGATATTCATCCGAGAACAGACCTCAATGTCTTCAATCGATATTGGATCTTGGTACTGCCCCCTTGATTTCTTGAAGATGTCAACAAGGCCATGTATAACGGACTCTCGCGCTCTTCGACGGTCTGAGTCAGTGAAGTCATTGCCATGTGTCATTTGTAGACGGTGATATGTTGTAGTCTTTCCAGCCATCGTTGCTCCTGTGACAAATCTCCTGTCAGTCCTATTCTAGGTCCAACGTAAGCTGATTGGAACCGCACCTAGTAGGATAATCTTTTTAGGTTCCAGAAGCCTTCCACCAGCAGCAATAGGAATCTTCCTGCCCTGTCCATCGACTGAACGCAAACCCAAGCTGCCGCCCACTGACTGCGCATTATCGTAGGGAAAGAGTCCTTTGCGAGTCTCCAGAGGTTCTGACTCGTCCTCATAAAAGCTTTCATCTGGTCTGTAAGCTAGGTCGTCTCTGTTTGGTGCTAAAGGTTTTTCTGGAACGTCATTCATGTCAGAGTTTGCGAGGATATAATGATGACCATTCAACAACTCTTGTGGTGATATCGGTAAGCCTATGACTGAGATTTCAGACACGTCCGCAAAGCTCAAGCCGGACAGGCAGGACCAGCTCATCGTATGCATCGTAGATGAAGCTGTGGACCACACGGAGTTCCTCTTCATAGCTCGCGTGTAAGGACGAGAACTGTTCAGGTCTTGATCAAAAGTGAAGCCAAAAGTGGGCCCTTGATCATGGGTTGACTCTTTGTCGGCCTTTTGATTGGTCTCTTCAATAGTCTCGGAGTGTTCGCCGAGTACCTTTTCTTGGACGTCGTTTGCGGCTCTCATGGTTTTGATGCTGTCATTGTCCCCGCTTGTATTTAGGGTTGCCAAGGTTGGAGCCGCGCTTCGAGAAAGTCCGAAAGTCCGCATCTCTAGATTTGCCATCCGTTGAGACATCTCGAGGTTGCTCTCTAAGACCTGCTGGATCAGAGTCGTAAGCTGACCCGCAGATGATTGAGCTTGCCCGATAGAGGTGCTGACGTCGAAAGGTCAGCATCGCCATGCGTCGCTTCATATCATGTGTTCTTACCACGTCAGAGTTGTCAGCATAAGGCTCAAAGATAGTTTAGACTGCTGCATTCGGACCATGAGTGCACATATAGCTTGTTCCTTGAAAAGCCATTGAGCCAGTCTCCAAGGTTGCATGGGTTCTGCTGGCTTCAAAGAGTCTACCGTCTCCTCAAGTTCCGAAAAGATTAAGACGCAATTGGACAAAGTAACGACCAGTTGCTCTACCATAAGAAGCTGCTCTTGCGAATTGGAAGTTGAGAGAGCACCCTGCAAATATCTTTGCAATTGGTTCAGACAAGCACTGACATCGGAAATTTCCATCAGAACATTTTGTGCCAGTTTGGGTGCTCCTTTCACACTTCCGATGAATTTGAGGAGGACTTCGGAGACTTTGGCTGCAGCCCCAAGCAAGCCAACAATAGAGGCGGCCGCTGACATTGGATCCATGATGGCACCTTGTGGGGAAGTCGATTGGCAAAATTCAATCCATCGCAGATATTGTTGATCCCGTAGGCATAGATATCTTACTGGATGGATAAGCAGAGATGGTTGAAGATTGCTCTGCGCCCTCCGCCCCGCCAAAATTCAGGCAAAGCTGCGGACTGCCAAGCCATGCCAAGTGATGAGTGACAAAGCAGGTCTCTGCGCCACACATGCAGGCTGACCATCAGGCCGAATAAGTGGCAGTCTTGCCGAGACACAGGCGCAGAATAAGTGGCAGTTTGCCAGACCCCCACCAAAACACAAGATATCAAAACACCATTATTTACTACTATATAGATTTCTAATACTTAGTACTTATGCTACCCGATCTAAGCACTTCTATATACGATTAAAATATTAAAAATTAACGTTATTTTCTTTTAATTAATTTACTTTTACCATATAATTATATTTTTAAGACTTCTTTATCTTATAATAATGTCTTTTAATATATTATTTAAGAATTCTTTATATATTCTTAATTAGCGAGAAATTTAACGAGTATAGATAATTGATATAATACTCGATACCGTGTTTCTCTTAAATATCGCATTATATTCTTTTAAAAAATAGCTATATATAAAGTTATCGTCTTCTCAAGACTATTTTTCCCGAGACGTTATATTAATATATGCTATAGATACCATTTCTTTTAAGAATTTAATATAACGTAATATATTTAAATTTCGAATTCTATTTCGTCTTAAAGAGTATAAGCTACTTTTATAATTTTATTTTATAGCCCCAATAGTATAATATATAAGAATTTATTTAAACTTATATTCTAATAATCCGATTTATATCGTTTATCGTAGAATCGAGTTACGTATATTTAAGCTTCTTATTCTATAATAAAATAACTCTTAGAGAATTAAATATCTTTTATTCTTCTTATTAGACTATATAATCTTAATAAAATTCTTATCTTTTTACTAGAATTTCTAGTTATAAATAATACGCAAAAGCTCGATAACACGATATTTATAACTATAATAATCTATTTATAATATTTATATATTAATATAAACAATTCTATAATAAAAGATTTTAAGTTATATATATCTCTAAAACGATCTTTAATTTAGTTAATAATTTACGTAGTTCTTTATAGATACTTCCGTTTATTTTAGAATTTATATATCGACTGTGAAAGATTTACTATAAGTATTCAAATTAAACCTTCAGACTTTATATTTAAAAAACTCTTTTAAGAAATTTTATTTTAAGACTAGCTACTTTCATACTTTTTAAATAAAATATTATATTAAGTCTTTTAATATTCTTAATTTTAAAAATTAATAATAATATAGTCAATCCTATAAAATTAAAAAAAAAGAACGCGTCGCATGTTTTATTGACAGTGGCTGACCGAAAACTTCATTTATTCACAACCTCAAAAAGGGAGTACAAGAAGAGGTTTCAATATTCCTACAAGCAAAAGTAAGTTTACAAACCCTTTCATTGTTGAATTAGCCACTTATTCTGATAGCCCGCCTGACATGTTACATCTCATTCATGGATCTGTTTGGCCCTGGGCAGTACGGTCATTCATAGTGTCGTATCACTCATCTAATGGAACAGTGCTCGTACCTAGCCGAGTATTCCGCAACATATACCCCACTAGCGACCTGAATACGCCAGTAGCAATTTAATGATCCGCAAAGCCAATTGAATGAGTGAACGTCCCGGTCGAATTCAATGGCGAGATGACCATACCATAGGCTGCTCCTGCGCTGCCTTCTCCGCCTCCTCCTCATCCTTCGCCGCCAGCTTCTTTTTCGTATTCTCGTGCCGTTTCTCCAGTCCTCTCCGTCCGAAGAATATCAACACCCCCAATGCAATCGCCCCGCATATCGCCCCAACAATCGACCCTATCTCCGCCCCTACCGCTACGCGTCACTGGTCGTGGCCGTAGGTGCTGAGCGGAGCCGCTGCTGGTGCTTGATGGGGGAGGTGTGGTGGTCAATCCGGACGAGGCGGGCTGTGTCACTGTGACCGCCGATACAGTGATTGCGGGTTGAAGATCCGATACTGCGGCCGTGTTGACACCGCCGACGGTCTGTGCTTCGGTTTGCTCTAAGGTGAAGAGCGCGCCGTGGGCGTTGATGAGGGTTGCGGTTCCGACGCCGCAGACTATCTGGACTGCGGATACGTTTGTTTCGTCGTAGTCGGATCGCGTTTTATAGGGCGCGGTAGAGGGACTGAGCACGATCAGCGATTGTCTCTCGATCCTATGAATGCTGGCGGGGCTGAATGTTGGGGGATAGCTACCAGCATAATTGACCTACGCCGCAGCCATCGACTGGCCAATCGTCGTAATCGAATGCAGTCGTTACTGGCGATCCAAAATTGGAGCAGTAGATCTTTTGTGGTGTCAGGGTCATCGCGATCATACATTGTACGGTCGTATTGCAGTTGATATCGTGTGTTTGTTTGGTTTAGTATACGTTCCGAGCATATGTACGAGGGATAGGAAGCATACTGGTAGAGCTGATATCAATCCACGATCCGCAGACATTATTTGCCCGGTTGAGAAGCTCAGGCAAGGACTTGGGCGAAGGCGTGAAGGCAGGCGGCGCTGAGGAAGTGTGTGCGAGCCAGGCGAGGAGGCATATTGAGAGCAGATGAAGCATGTTTGAAGTATCTGAAAAAAAACCAACTCTGTAACAAATGACAAAACTACCGAAATCTGTCAAGAAAAAAAGCGGTAAAGCGAAGAACGTCGTGAAGAAAGAGGGACAATGTTCGAGACGACAACAGCGCGGGACAATATCGTTAAAATGGTGTCGCTTGACCAAATACCTTCAGCTTGCGGCTTAGATCACTGGCGATGCAGGAGCTTGATAGCGTTTGACTGCGGTCCGGATCGTCGCATGGTTCTGACCAAGGATTTAATCATGATTCGGCGCGTCACGCCAACGGTGGTAAAGCCTCACAACGCCGAGCACGTTGCTTGTGCAGGGTTCAAGATCCTCGGGAGACCAGTACGCGGCACAGTGGCCAACAGATCATGGATCCGGTACTGCAGTAATTGAAATTCCGAGCATGCTTTCTGCACTCGAGAGAATGTTCTTGAGTGCCTTCTCAGACGAATTGATGTTGAACTTCGAACGAAGACGCCTCCCAGCCTCAAACCCACCTGGATTTCAAAATCTCGCGCGGCATTTTTTTCAGCGGAAAGTGGCGAGCAGGCACATCTCGACAGGTCGGAGAAAATGATTGCCTAGATGTAAACAAAAAGAGGTTGCTAAGCCTGTTAATATACGGTCACGTAAGCGAAGCTTCGATGCGTCTTTGGGTCGGCATGCCCGAGAGATTTGTATTCTCAAGCACCGAAATATCGCATATCCTGAGCGCTTGCGTACACAACATCGGCATCGGCGCTCACCGTATGCTACATCTTGCTGCTGTCGAAGTAAGCGGTAGGGCGTGTCAGACCTTCAACATTCACCCTCAAGCCCATAGATTCGGAGCCGAGCATCCGCCCACTCAACTCGTCTCTGCCAACCCCGCAGGTAACGTCGACATCATCTCCATCCCCCCTAGCATCCCAGGCCCAGGCCCAGGCGCTGGTGGCGCCGTCAGCAACTTTCCCCACGCCACCATCCTCCCCGTCCTGCTCTCAAAAACTCCGTACCGCTGCACGTACAGAAGCTTCTCCCTGCTGGTATAATACCACAGCCCGGCCAATACCTTGGTCGATTCTCCATAGGTGAGTCCACATCCTGGACAGTTCACGGGTGCTATGATAGCTTCCACATTGTATGCCGTCTGTTCGCGCCTGCGGTCTAGGAAGTCTGACTGAGGCTCCGATGCGAGGACTTTGGCAAAGTTGTGGAGGCAATGAAGGGTATTCTCGGCGGGGAGAGGGATTCTGGTAGGAAAAAGTGTAAGGTGGAGGGTCAGCGGCGTGCCAGGGATTGGGTAGTGGTGTCCTTCGTCACTAGAGACAACATTAGCGAGTATTTCTGTGCTGATATATGTGAAAGTACTGCTGAATGTAAAGAATCTAAGATTGGGCTATACGAACACTGTGATGTTGGCCTTGGTAGAAGGAAGTGGCGCCGTGGTCGTAGCATTGAGGAGAGGCAAGGCTAGCGCGTCCGCGAGGCTGTAGAGATAGAGGAACTTGACAAAGCAAATCGCAGGCAAAAGCCGCATCTTCAGGAACAACATTCAGTAGAAACTTACAAATGAGAATGCAAAGATGCACGCGAGCTCTTTACCTTTTGAGTGCTACACATATGCGCAGCTTTGGCATCGCGAAGGAGACGCGGGCGTCAACGGGTTTCACGACGATGATCGTCTCTTATCAAAACCCTCAAAGTACAGTTGATATGGTTTCTGCTATATCTGGGGAGAATTAAGCACGCGACTTGAAGTCATTGCGCATACAGACGCTGGAGAGTCCGGGGTAAAAGAGGTCTGAGCGCAACGCCTAGACCCTCAGCCGCCATCATGCGCAAGATGAGACGATGCAGCTTACTGACCATACTACATTTGGTCATTGCTCGAGTGAGAAACCAAAGGTCTTAGGAGACTTCCCTTCCCTCGTGCATATACACACAACCGGTAAAGATCAGGTGATACCGGATGAGACGTGATGGATCGTTGGCCTCAGCATTGAATGTCAGCCGTTGAAGATAAGGCAAAGTTTTGATTGAGCAAGCGTTTCTGATGACGAGACGCTCCAAGGAACATCGTATCTTATCCGCTGGCCGGGGCCGACCAAAGCTAGGGCGTGCGACCAAGGACGCAGGATCGATCGCTCAATCAATGAAGCTGGGTTAAGCTCCGAAGCCAGATGGCCTGCGCGGCGGCCCAGAGCTTAGACTCATTACACTTTGGGGTTTGCCGACATCCACCTGCGAGCTTATCTCGCAGAAGATGGAACCAACCAAACAATGAGCCGTTGCTGGCGCTTATCAAGGCTTCCCTCCTTGCGCTTTAAGCGACTTTGATAAGGAGACCGGCATAGGCTCGACGCAGCACGAGACCTGTCGATTATTGGCCGTCAAATTCTTGGCCCGTGATGTTACTCTGTGACTGTCACGAATGGGATAAGATGGATGAAAGTGTACGCAAACCGTCGCTAGCCTTGAAGTCTTAACGACGAGTCATGAATTCAGGTCAAATTGGTTAGATTGTCGGAAGTCACCAGTAGGCAATACGGACATCCAAATGTATGTCCACGCGGTGACTTGGATAAACTACGAGTAAGACGTATGAACATGACACTTAATAACGCTGAGATGAAGATGCATTTGGGAGCATCAATGAACGATGAGTCAGTCCTGTCAGGGCTTCGCGGGCGGTGTGATTTACGTCTCTTACCCATCTTGCTACATGGAGAAGATTGGTAATCTTACCTTCGCAAACAGGAGTGTGAGCTAAAAGGTTACATCCACGAAGGTCTTGGCATTGTGACTCACAGGTGCAGCAGGAGGAAACATCCTCCAAGTACAAGAACGCGCAGACGCTGGAACTTGATGCATTTCCCAGTAAAAGAATCGAGATCTTGGTTAAAACAAAGAGAATTGCTAAACAGCAGACCTGATGACAGAAATCACGAACACAGAGCAGCTGAAGGCTTACCTAGGCAAGCTTGGCAATGCCAAGATCGATTTGAACTCTTTGCAGCTGCTCGCAGGTGGCACCGCGAATTTCGTGTGGCGCTTGCTTGAGAGATCTGGGAAAAAAATCATTATCAAGCATGCAGAACCGTACCTCAAGACAGCGCCAGGTCTGTCCTTCTCAGTCGATCGCATGGACTTCGAGCACAAGGCTATGACGTCTGTGCCGCCGCTGCTCAGTCCGAGCTCTGTGGTCGCTGTGCCAGAGGTATACCAATACGACTCCCTTAGCCATGTCCTCATGATCGAAGATGGCGGTGCGCGCACGTTGAAGGAAGCCTATGCAGACCCCACGCTTGACACCCCCACCTTCGGCAAAGCGCTGGGTCGATGGCTCGCAGGATTACATCAACGGACCAAACATACGGCGATCGGCGACAACCAAGCAGCCAAGTCCATGTATCGTTTCGCGTATACCCATCTTGCCGTCGCCCTGCAAAAGTATGATCAAGACCCTTCTCTTGCTGAGCAGATCGATGCCCAGTATGGCTCTCTCCTCCAGACTGACGACGAGTGTGTATGCCACGGAGACTTCTGGCCCGGCAATGTCCTCATCGACGATCAAGGGAGGTTGAGTATTGTAGATTGGGAGATGGTGCGCAGAGGGTGCGGAGCCACGGACCTGGGACAGTTCGCAGCGGAAGCGCATTTGCTGGATCGTTTTCGAGGAGGCAAGGGGTTGCGCACGACGTTTCTAGAAGGCTATCGGGGGACTGGACAACTGGACAATAGGTTCCTCAAGCGTGTCGCCATTCACATGGGCGTTCACCTTGCGTTCTGGCCCACACGGGTCAGCTGGGGGACGGAGACGGAGACAAAGGAGATTGTGAAGGTCGGGTGCGAGCTGATGAAACGGGCACTTGGTCAAGATGAGAGCTGGTTGGCTGGAAGTTTGTTGAATGAGTTGCAGGCATAAGCTTGACTTTGAGGCTGTGGTTGCGTTGGTTGGTTCGAGATTGTTGGAGAAAGCGGGGGAAGGAAATTTGATGCGAAGATCCGATTGAAAAGCTTAGTCATCTGTCAGCCTTGGCGAGCTTGGAGGAAGGTATTCGCGGCCTCGACCCTCTTCTAATAATTTAGTCAAGTTGAGCTGCAATCTCTCTCTTTCTGCCTGGTCAATAATAAATGAATGATTGGCTTCAGCTGCATCATGTTGGTATCACGGGTTAAGAGCGCATGCCTTATATCAATTACCTATCTTGCCTCATCTCGTGCCTCGCTGAAAAGTATGAAAAAGTTAGGCTATCAAATATGGATACGCAATTTGCGCAATATTGCACTCGAGCCCCTCTGTCCCAGAGATGTGTCCCGTCCCTTGTTGGTGATCTTATCTGACCCCTCGTACTATCCAGAAGTGAGCTACCTCGCTTAATAGCGCCGGGAGAGTTAACCAATCAAACTACTCACTTCTCAGCGAAAATCGTAGTTTGATTGAGTACGCGTACACAGAACGAATTTAATTTGTCTTCTTATATCTCTCTGCTGGGGACTAATTCCTGGTCGTGTAAAAGTTGCTCAGTCCGTACTCCCACTGCAAATGTCCTCCAGTTGCCTTCCTTTTCCAAACTCATCCAACATGGCTTCTCAATTCTTCAAAATGATGCGCTCTCTCTTCTACCAGCAATCGACAAAGCAAGAAAAGGCAAACTCGTTTCATACGATCAACGGCGTCTTCGGCGACTGGGCAACATCCGCTGTTGAAGACGTGCCACCTCCATACACTGAGTCGCCAGAGGGAAAGACCCACTTCCAGGACGAAAAAGATATCCTTCCTCCACCATTTGCAGGCCCTTGCCTCCAGATCTGTCCACACGAGGCGCTATCGTTTGAGGATCTGAAGAACACAATCAGTTCTACCGCGATGAAGAACCACGGCGAGATTGTTGACGCGTTAACACTGGGTTGTCATGAGCCCCGTAGCCAATTCGACCTGGCCGCTGTGGATCCCAAACACGTCTGCGTATCATCTCCTAGCTCACTACGAGGCTTCGGCACTTATGCCTCCCATGTTGGCAAGGAACCTGCACGCGCTCCTGGTATCATGCTTTCCTTCCAATGGGATCTGGGATGGCTCGATGGTGTCAGGGCCCAGGTGGAAACTGCAGCAGAGCTTCAGCAGTTCTTGAATGCGGATGGCATCTGGCTTTGCCCGCATAAACGGATCAATGATTCTGATATTGTCAATGCCATCTATGGCTTCGTCAAAAGGCCGTTGGGACGGGAGGTTTTGACTGGATGTGATTCTTGCGATACCGAGATTACGATTCTTGCGAGGAGGGAGGGGAATGATGAGACGTGCCGCGTGACGACAAGGAGGTATTTGGGCGCGGTGGAGACGCCAGATGACCCAATCTGGCTGGCTCAGTGCGGTGTATGAGCCCGTGCCATGTACCAATCGTCAGCTCTTTACGCTCGGCAGCTATTTGCGCGGGATCATCCTTAACGCTCGTTATTCCATGCTCCTGGACCGAAGGCTTGCATTGACTTCTGGTTCTTGGTCTAAGCCAGAACCAGGAAGGCAAAATCATCTGCTCAGCTGCGGCGATGATGAGTAAAAGGGGTCGGTCACTCAGAAGTGGATCGGAAGAGATCCCGAAGCGCCAAGTGGTGCACAAATCCGCGGCACGGGCGAGAGGATATGAAGAAGCGAGACGGTGTCGGAAGGGAGAAACGGCAAGGGCTTGGCATCCTGCCACCGTGGCAAGATTGCAAATTGGAAAGCACTGATTTGATAAATTGATAAACCGCAATGGGCAAGCAAAGTTCGGGTATGGTGTTGGTGTCAAATCATGGAAGGATTTCATCTCCAACATCGACTATTGCAGAGATTAGCCAATGGAACCATCTATCGCCTCTAGTGCAGCTTGTCAGCTCTCTTGATGTCAACATTACAGTAGCGAAGGAATAGTAATTTTCATGCATGTCATCATGATCCATCAAATCTTGCACCTCGATAGTTAATCACGCGGTGACTGATGTGACAAGATCCTGATCTTTCAAATGTGACGTTAGTCAAGGCCAAAAAAAATGGTGTGCTATGCCTCATCCTGAACGATCAGTGAACTGCCAAGACTGATCCTGGGGTGGTTTTCCAAACACAAACTGATCCAGCCGGTCTGGATCTGTAGGCATGGGAAGGGAAATGTGCCCCCATTTGCCTCGAAAGTCTCGATGCGAAGCTTAAGGCAAGATGCTGTCTTTTGAATCGGGTCAACCCAGTACCCACGGCTCTGTGAGTCGCATGGACCGGTTACGGACCATCTTTCGTCCTAGGAGTTAGTGGTCCTCAAAGCTGACGGTCTCGAGGTTCAAGGCTTCTTGCAGGATGAGATTGATTGCGATCCATGAGCCAGTTTGGTACTTCCCCTGAAGCTTATACCTATCTAACGTCACGTTCTTGATTCCCAGAGAGCGTAACGAAGATGAGTGAGCTGAGAATAGCTCAGCATCTATTAGGGTAGTTTCTTGCAAGCTCTTATGGGATCTGGGCCGTCGATGCCATTCTTTTGCAAGAACGTTTCAGCGCGCAGGTGGTCACAGAATCGTTAGTGACAGAGTCGTAGCCGCTTCCAATTTTGCCTTTTGATAGTCTTTGAAATTGGCCCTCATCGTAATGTCCATGGCCAAGGTAGTCCTCGCCCAAGACGAGACCATCATCATCGCATCTGCACAATCTATCGTCAATCCGGCAGAATACATTCTCGATAGCACCGCAATAGCTCCTGGCTCTGCTGCAGTCTTGATCGATGGGCAAACTGTCTCAGCAGATCCCGCCAAAGATCTTTTCATTAATGGCGCCGAGGTTCTGACCGGATATCCGACTGCAAGTTTTACCAGTATTTTCGCTTCCGCCAGCACTACTGCATTTTCTAATTCTGTCATGAGCGGCGTGGACGATAGCAGCAGTGGCTCAGGCAGCTCAGGGTCTCAATTAACCAGCATTGGATCGGGATCAATGTCTGCTTCGTCAGCGCTGGGTTCGTTCCCTACAATTTTGAGCCAACATAGCAACATCACTGTGCCAGCAACGTCCACTGCTACAGGCTCGAATCATAGCGATTCTGTTATTCCTTGGCTAGTCTCCACAGGTTTAACCTTGCATACTAACAAGGCAAGCTCGGCATCATCCATCGCACCGAATGGAAATGTGAACGCCAAATCAGCTAGCTCAGCATCATCCATTGCGCCAGGCCTGGATACGAACATCAACTCAGCCAGCTCAGCATCGCACTCATCCAGAGTTGCTTCAGTCGCAGGCTCCAGTTCACGTGCAGGAACCAATGTGTCGCCCACAGGCTCAAATACCTTCGTCCAAAGCAACAAAAGCACTGGATTAGCTGCATCTGTAACTGGGGTAACTTCTCTGTCCTCGAACGGTACATCATTTGTCCTTGGCTCGCCATCGACTCGATTGTTGACTTCAAGTTTAGCCACAGCAATCACAGCCCTTGGATTATCAAACACGGTTTCTCCAATGACTGTTGCTTCTTCAAGTATAGCATCATTGATGCCCGCTTCTATTACATCAGGCCCAACCATCTCCATGCCGATCATAACGGTCGAACCGACTGGTTCGGTCGCAAGTGCGGCTGGAATTTCCCTGGGAGGACTGATAGTCGGTATTTCGCAAGAAGCCCAGACCTTGTCAAACATTGTAACCAACTCGGCCTCTAGCTCGTCATATGTCCTCAAAATTCAAGCAGTAGAATCAAAGTGGGACAATTTTTTCAGACAGGTAGGTGGCGACAACCCACCCTCCTACGACTCGGCTTGCACGGGAGGCGGCCTTACGGGCCTGCTTGAATTGGTGGGATGTATAAGCAGCGGTTTGGATAAGATCAGGCTTGGCATCGAGGGTATCGATAAAACCAATCCAGGCCCAGCGTTGACTGATATAGAAGAAGTCATAGCTAATGTCGCTGAAATGGCCCAAGAGGAAGAAGAGGAAGAGGAAGAGGAGGAAAGGACTCAGAATGAATCACAAGCACACAAGACGCAGGAGAGCACAAGAACGCCAAGTATTTCGGTAGGAAGTTCTACACTCAGCTCATCAGCCATTTTGTCGAGCGTGTCATCAAGCGTTTCGTCAAGTGCAGTGTCATCAGGGATTATGACGGACCCTCCATGCGACACCAATATACCACAGGCCCTACCGTCCGGATACAGCATTGACAATGGCGCTGCCGAAGTCGTGCTGGGCTTTGTGGGCGACATTCTCCTGTAAAGTCCTCGGTGGCGGAGTATCAGGCTTCACGACCTCTACACTAGCCAACAGCACCTCAGCAATGGTCTCCAGTATAGCTGTCGTACCAGGCACACCGCTATCGGCTCTCAGCTCCCAAGATGCTACGACGCTATCAGTACCTCCGGCCGAGAAACATCGCCCAAGTGGTATAACTTTGCTCACTACTCTGTTGACACCGTCATCTACAATGGCCGTTCAATCATCGTCATCATTGCCAGCAGCCACCAGTAGCGCTCCCGTCGTGATTCCTGGGCAAGGTGGCCTCTCACCATGCGCTGAGTATCTGTCCGATGAACAGGGTTATGCGCCCGGCACAGAGAACTTTTGCTTTTGCGACGGCATCAAGGCGCCTATGCTTGTCAATACTGTTAGCGGCACCATAGTGAGCGACTGCAGCTACACCACAATGCCGTCCTCGGGCTGGACTCCTATCGTTACCGCAGGGTACTCATCACCCACACCACCGTCCTCTACACGGCCTCCTTCAACTAATCCGGCTCCCAGAGCTCCCCCGACACCCATAAGTCTTGGGCCTATCTATATATGTATTCTGATGTATATCTCCAAAAACTTTCCTATCAAGAACGGAGGGACAATTCAATTGAAGAAGAACCATGAGCTAATGATTCAATCATGTACAGTGTCAACCACATCGAAATGGGAAAAGATGGCGAGCACGCTACCAGCACGTGCAACTGTAATGATGGAAGCCACCCTACTCCCACTCTTACGGCAGGGAGCCGCGCGTGTCCGTCGCAGGTCACCTCCATTAACAATTGATGCGCTCGATGGTCCGTCCAGTTTACATGGAGGAAACCTGGACTAATCCAGACGTCTAGTCCGGATTTTTGGGCGCCTTGTCCGCGATCAACTGCGGTACACGGGTAGAGACTCCCCGAACAAGTACCGGCATCGCTGATTGTCAAAGCATCCCTTGTCTGAACAAAAAGAACTTTCGTAGTTCGGCGAGCTCGTCGAAGCAGGAGATGATGGTGATGCAGGGATGGAGTGACGTTTGGCGAGGTGTTTGATGAAAGGGGGCTTGGTGAATGGAGAACGGGATTTGTGAGTTTCGGAAATGTTGGGTTAGAAAAGAGGAAGGTGGCCATTTCGCTGCTTAGGCTGTTATTGTTGACAATTATTGGCGGTGGGAGCTTGAGTCTCAAAGAGTGATTACCTTAGGAGGAAAAGTCATCGGATTACAGACATGGATACTTTCACAAGACAGAAACAAGCCTGAGTTTGGTCGAAATTCTGAACGCGGAAGTGAAAGGAGACTCACAATACTTGTACGTTTCGAAAAAACAGACACCTTCACTACCGTAGTATCGATGGTTGTGTAGAGAAATGCGGCTCAAGACTGTATGAATGGAAAAGAAATTTCACCATTTTGCATTCTCCGTGTACAGACGCAGCCGACGACGGTGGGCCTTCTGTCGAAATACTGTTACAAGGCATGCATACCTTACCAGCAGAGTGACGGATGCACTGGTTGTGCCATATCTCTGGCATGATGATTGCTCTTACATGGATCGGCAGGGTGTAAAATTCAGGCGTTCCAACCGAACATCAAAAAGTCCCTGTTTGCAATCCACCGCAACTCAACAGCGGAAACTCTTACAAATATCGTTTAGTATCGCGTTTGCTCTTCTTGGGCATCCTTAACCGTTTGCAGCCAGAGTTTATCGTGACGGCGTTGTTCAAAAGTCAATACGTTGCAAAGTATACCATTTTTGAAGTTCTGTCAAGCCACTTTGCACGGAAGGCGCCAGTCTATGGGATTACAATATCTCTCTGGCGTGGTCACTGCTCATCGCAAGAGCTACGAACAAAACCTCCAAGACGAATCTTCACCAAAATCTATGCATTCCCAGCCGCCTGATTCTTCAGCATGATGTGGCAGAGGAAGTGGACAGGTGCCGCCCTCCACAACATATCGTTCCACACGATGCTTGAGACATGGAACTTCCTCCGGACGCTCGCCCACAAGACGCCAATCGTCTGATTTATTGGGGTCCACTGCTGACCATGCTTCATTCCATCCGTTGCTTAGGTTACCGTCTAGACGAACGGTTTGGAGACACAGGTGACTTTGCAGGATTAAAATAGTCTCGACCCAGGAGCCATGACACTCCTTTCCATCCAGTTGATAGTGTTCGAGGCCGATATGAGCAAGCTCCAGAGATCGTAAAGTCGTGGCATGAGTCGTCAATAACTTTATCAGGCTGATATCCGTTGCCTGCAAGGCCCGGAGCTTGAGCTGCTTAAGACTCGGCCAGTGACCTCCAGCTTCAAAAAGCTCGGACAGTTTCATGGTCCATTCTATATCTTCGAATGGTAGGAAGTCAAAGGATATCTCGAATGTATGGAGGGATGGAGAGCTCGAAATCATCTTTGCGAGATTTGCTCCTTCATTCTCCTTGCCTTGGTCAGATTTTATCTCGACTGCAAGATACTGACAAGCTTTTGTGGCTGTAGCCGTGACATCTGCCACTTCTTTGGACTGCTGTAAAACACTCCAAGGGATACCAAGCGCTTTGACCGTTTTTAACGGTTTCTGGACTGTATGAGCAGCTGTCAATAGGGCAGTGAATTGTCCTGCGTGGAATTCACATCCACCAACCGACTGGGCTCTACCAAAGTACCTCGCGCGATGGAGCTCAGTTGATCATAGACCAGCCCATCACTCAGTGAAGCAAATCTTCGCCGCGGGCGAAGCGAACCTCTTCAAGTTGTGGTAGCTTGGCGAGATCGCTAGTCACATCTTGAGTCCCGATGTCAAAAATCCGCATAAGCTGTTCGCTGTGATGGTGAGCGCAAATTTTTTGACAGTGCATCTCAACTTCTCCCGATGTGAGACTCTTCGCAAATTTACTTATCGTGGTCTTATCACGTAAGTGAAAACCTTGCCCAACGAAATACTTGGACCAACTCTTGAAGTCCATGCAGACATGGTCATTCCAGAGCATTATCCCGCT
Source organism: Letharia columbiana (assembly GCF_014066305.1). Taxonomy (NCBI): domain Eukaryota; kingdom Fungi; phylum Ascomycota; class Lecanoromycetes; order Lecanorales; family Parmeliaceae; genus Letharia; species Letharia columbiana. Next base: position 52,564 of record NW_023501107.1, on the reverse strand, counting down.
ATAACACATGGCCTTCACAAGTTTGCGCTTCAACAGAACCTGGCGAAACAGGGAATTCTCAGCAGCGTAGCTGAAGTTTTTGCAGACAAGGCGACATCTCTTGAGATTAGGCTGATCGAGGTTCCTACAGAGCTGCTGGAGGAACTCGGCAGGCATCGGCGGAGTAGTTACTCGGTCTGTTGCACGAGAGGCCATGGCGAACCTTGGAGTGCCTCAAGGTCCTTTTACAAGTAGTCGATGAAGCGGGTGAGCCACGGCGTGCTCCAGACGAGTAGAGAGCGCACATCAAGTGCAGGCCTTGTTATGTTGCGTAGAGCCCACGGTGCTGTTGAGCGATAGAATACACGGAAATGGATGATGAATAGATTGAGAAATAATGATTAAACCATGAGGGAGTTTGAGTAAAGTACAAAGGCACACGGCAAAGTCGGACAGCGCTAGTAGCAGCCCTAACCCTACTGGTACTGCCGGAAGGCGACCCTGTACTATAACCGAGGACCCTAAAACTATGTTCTAGGAGCGCATAGATGTATTTTCAGAAATTTACCTCAGTCGCGCCTGATAGTGACAATGGACCCGAGAGTGAGCTCAGGTTAAGCGGACTTCCGAAGCAGATCTGATGTATTGTCCGGGCAACCCTTCAAGCAGGTCGTTACTCTATTCCGAGACCTTGGCCCAGGAGTCTTGGCGCCCAGGATCTTGCCTGCGAACTACGTGGTGATAATGCGGCATGATACCATTTAATCGGTGTATCTTTTCATCTTGCTTCCAACAGCCGTTGTAACCACCTTCACGAGGTATCAGGACCTGAGAGGGAACGGTGCAGCAACCATAGATTGGTTGAGCTCATCATCAACTCTGCGCTGCAGCGTCTTTATTTCACCCAAAACGAACATGGCAAAGACCGAAGTGTCTGCTATGGGCTAAAATCAGTTGCTGACGGGGGTTATTTGCTCTACTCATGCCTCTGGTAGAGCGCTACAATGATTGGAACGTCACCGATAGGTCTTTCGATGATCCACACACGCTTGAGTTTGACCACAGGATTGAGGCTGATGCGGCGATCTCTGGAACCGGGCTTGCTAATGTTGAGAAGTGAGTCCTCATTGCTTATCCTACCTCTTCTAAGCAGCAATCAGCCTGAAGACTGTATCTCCGCTTACTCCACGACTGAATTGATTCAGCAACGTGGAAGCTACCTGTATCATTACGGTCCTGAAGCCCGAATTTGGCTGGACTCAAGTGGGGCACTCTTGGGTGTACGACCCTTCTCGCAAACAAACCGACTTGAACTCGATATGGCGAAACAACCTCGCAGATTGCGTGCAATATGACAAGGACTCTTTGGGCCACTGTTTCTGTAATAGTTTCACAAGTCCAGCTACAGCCTATGTCGGGTCCGAAGCCGAAACCCTATCCGACAAAATGGATGCTTTAGAGTGGCCGAGCGGTACGACTGAGTTCGTCAGCCGTTTTGCACCAGCCGGTCAGTACATCATCGGTCCAAAATTCTGCTCAGCTTATCATCTTGGTCATGGGTATGTGGGAACGGCGGGGCATTGCTTGGACAAGGCGTTACTTGACAGTCAGTTGGAGGAGCTGAGAGTGGTTTTCAATTGGCTTGACGATGTCGTGAGTAAGAAGACGTTTTCGGAATCACAGGTCTTTAATATCGAAAGAGTTGTACTCTGTGACACACACGGACTTGCCCCCGCCCCAACAGACCCGGTCGAGACTGCTCGTTGGGCGCGAAGATGGGACTCTGCAATTCTTAAGTTGAGAGGGACACCAAATCAGCTATCTCTCCTAAAGAAAGCAAGGCTATCAACGAAACCTCCGAGCTTTGGCAGTCCAGTCTACAACATCGGCAGCCCTTTGGGCACGCAGTTAAAAGTCTCTGGAAGGGGCCACGTGCTGCGGCATTCCCTTGTGGGCAACGATGGCGATCCTTTCTCGCACGTCATTGCTGGCTATGGAACATATACAACGGACATGGATCAATTCGAAGGCAAGTCTATAAAATCTTTCTCTGAGTTCCTACTGATCTGCCTCCGAAGGTAATTCAGGTGGTCCAGTCTTCCATGCCAACACTGGCTTAGTCGTTGGCCATACCTCTTCGACTCAAGACGCTGTTTTTGAAAGTGATGCACTTGCCGTAGAATGTTGGGCGCATGAGTTTGCCAAACACTCTAGGAATTACATTATCGCTGCTGAAGTCAACGCCCTCTTAGAGAAACAAGAACCCAACAACAATTTCTATAGGGTTCATCCAAAATTCCTGCGTACGCTGACGGGAAAGCCAAGAGACAGCCCACTGATCAAGGATGCCACGAATATGTGTCCTGGCGACCTTGGGACGAATAAAGAATTACGAACTGGTGGGAGATATCAAGCTGTATTTAGTCGTCACCATTTCGACACGAAAGATGTTTACTTGAGGAATGCTACCGGAAGGGTGGATCGTAGCGTAATATTCTTGACACCGCTCAATGTCCTACTCGGCGAATATGACGCCTGCGTCCTCACTATCAAGTTTGCAGGCAAGACCAAGGCTTTCGGAAAGCCAGATGCCGGTAGTAGCGTCAACATTACTATCGGTGCCGCGCAGTGGGTAATCCAGAACTCAGACTTTCACAAATGTAGTAGTGCTACCATTCCACTCGGGACAGATGCGTGGTCAATGACATTCGACCTTGCAGCCCAACAACACGATATCCCAAATAGCTGCCTTCATGCACCACGCGGTCTCACTGCCTGGACTGCCATACGCCTTGATCAGCCTACTCAAAACCCGCCATCAGTAGTTGGGCTCTCCCTGAGCATCAAACGCGCCAGTTTCCCCTTCCCAGCGGAAACAAACTGGCCACCTGAGAGAAAAGATGTGACCGCTAACCCCGAGGAGACTGAGCTGAGTTGGCCTGAAGAGACGTTTGAGTTCGCAACGACTGCTGGAGATACCTCGGGAGCTTCTCAGATGGATGGATTCCCCGAGACAATTGTGGCACAAAACTATAGGGAGTCTCTTTGGACATGGGAAGCGCCGATCAATAGAGTGTGGACGAATCCTCGTCAGCCTTCTCAGGGTCTGAGGGACCCGTTGATGGATAGTATCGATGAATTGCTTGCGTGAAGCTTGGCGTGCTTGGTATGTCCGTGATGTCTGTTAGCAGGTGTTCCCTACAAGCAAAATCTGGCCAAGGACTATTGACGTATTTCGATGGCTCCAGATCGCCGAGTCTGTGCAACGTGAAATGTTGGGCCTAGTGAGCAAAAGTATTAGACTCTACCGGTGGTAAAGGGGCACCCATATCAAGAAGGTTATATTCTTCTATGGCAAATTCAAGATTTGCACCCCAATCGCATAGGATTTTCACAACAACCAAGTCTCCACGTCCAGCGGCAGTATGTTGGGGAGTCTCCCCAATGCTGTCGGACGCATTGACGTCAGCACCGGAATCGCACAAATGCTCATTGGTTCTTGCAATCTCAGTGGGAGTGGGAGTGAATCATTCACCAAGCTTTCCAGACCCAATCGCTTCCCCGGCACATCGGCACCGTGCTCAACGGCGCCCAGCAGGCCATCGCCGTCGACAAGTCTCTCTTCCCCCTCGGGCACTCCCGACTCCCAAAATCATACATCTCGACCAGATCTCAAACGTCATGGGCACCGTCACCACCTATTTTTAAAACAAACAACGTGACGTCGGCGATCTCCGACGACCTTCCAGACCTTCACGGCCTCGGGCAACTTCTCCGTCACCCCGTTGCCGACAGCTCCGACCTAGTCGGATCACTTCCTCACGGCGCTCCAGTGTCTGCAGGCTAATGAACAGGTCATCGCCCGTGCCATCGATACCGTCATGACGAACGCATCCGACCCGAATTGGAACATCCCCGGCTGCGGCGCTGGGTACGATGGGAATCCATAGTATTTGCGGCACCTACTATTGAAACCCAGGCCATCAATGTGTCTCTCACCCTTGATTGACCAACATCCGCAATCCGTCCCTCGACCCTACGGCCGACTTGGATGCTTTCTTTCTGAGGAAACGGAACGGCGCGGCGTGACGGAGATCCGGTCGTCGATGCGGGCGTTCGGGATACCTGGGCTCTGCGGTAGAAAAGGCTGCCAGTGGTGAGGAGCCCCGCATTGGAAACCGAGGATCGGATGGGAAGGCGTGAGCGTATGAATCGGTAGCTGATGCGCTCAAGCAGGGATCGGAAACCCCGGCCACGTCGGTGCCAGGTATGGATTCATCGACTACCCACTCCGGAGCGGGTTTTAGGTCGATGGGTGCGTCGCGTCGGCTGTTCGGATGGTAGGTTGGGTGTGGGTTTTCCATGATCGTGTGTTGGGGGGTATCACTTTCTTTTCTCAATGGTGCGTTTTCGTACTCCTTCTGCAGACGAAATGGGAGTATTGTGTCTGGTGATTAGGTCTGAGTTTGGCGGAGGGTGCTTTGTTGGAGACTTGGGAGAGGAAAGCTTGGGGATTTTCTTGTAGGGTGTTTGGTTGCAGTAGCGGATAGAAGTCGGGATGATTACCTTATGAGGTCGTCGTCTCTCCGTGCACTCCTTTGATTTGTTTTGGGAGGGTTGTTCACAGGTAGATTGGGGATGTTGTAAGACAGAAAAAGAGGTCGAAAAACACAAAGTCAAGAGGAATCATCTGACTTCAGGTGAGAAGGTTTTTCTATCTACAGCAGTTGGCTTTTATCTTCATATTCGGATGTATCTACATCGGCCACCGAAACAAGTCTCAAAGCGCATTTATCCTTCCCAACACCCATTCCAGATGCCGATACGTCACTCTCGGCTGGAACTCTGGCTGCATATGCCCACTCAAAAAGGTCTCCGCCCACATCAACCCACGCTCGTAATGCTGCACACCCATTGTTCCCTGTGGCCCATCAAGGCCCGCGGCCCCATTTGCCGCGAACACAGCCTCGTATTGCAAATCCGGCTCCGTGATAACGATTGGTGTAGCTGGCTGGCTTTGGAAGCCCAGCTTGCCATTCCAGGTCATGTTCTGAATGGACATGAGGGTGCCGTTCGTGATGATGATCATGTCGAAGTCTCCGTTCCCGACGAGCACGCGATTCGTGGCTTCGATCACCTGGGGGAGGACGTGCTGGATTGGATCGGCCGAGAGGTCGCCTTCGCCTTCGGGACCGCCGGTGTAGTAGCCGTTGACTTCGGCACCACCAACGATGACAGGGTTGACGGCGCATTCGGCCCAGTCAACGTATGCGGGCGCGTGGATGGCGGCTTTGACGTCCGAGCGGTTGAAGTAGGTGGAAGCGCCTTCGGGGGTGTAGACGAGTTGGGTGGGGAAGGAGAGGACGTCCCAGAGGAGGGGGCATTGCTGGTTGACTTCGTAGATGTCGAAGCAGGGGTTGTTTGTCAAGGCGGCATCATCGATCATGTCGAAGACATCGCAGTTGGCTTCGCTGGTGTAGTTGAAGAATACGGGTGGCTGGTTTCCGGGAGGTGGGAATGTGAGGTACTTTTCTCGGAGGTCGGCGTATCCGCAGGACTTGTCGAGACTTTCGAGTTGGGCGAGGAACGAGGCATTGAACTGAAAGAGGGCTTGGTTCTCCATGACGAAGGGTACGGCAGCGACCTCCTCCTGTGTGTAGTCGAATTGGCCGATGCAAGGGTCATAGACTAGAGCTCCTGTAGACGCGCGTGAGATCAAAGTAGGAGACTGCCATGGGCCGCGGAGGGCGACTCACCCGAGAGGTCATAGTACTCCTTGTCCTTCTGGTCCAACATCGCCGCAGAAATGTATGGAACGTAGCGGCCCGCATAGCTTTCGCCAGTCACGTATATCTTGTAGTTCTTGATCCCAAAGGTCTTCTCCCAGTTCTTGAAGAACTTGATAAAGTCTTGGGCAATCTCCTCCTCGGTCGTGGCGGTGACTTCGCCAATTGAAAAGCCTGTGCCGACGGGTTGCTCAACCCTAAATCCCACGTTAGTCATTGCGCTAATACATCGGTTCAAGCGACGGTAAGACATACCATAGCATGTTTGTCAAGTTCACCCATGAGCTAGACCATGTTAGTCCCATCCGTGAGTGTAAAGGATGAACAGGTCATACTATGGGTTCTCCACAGGCGCAAATGTTCCCGGCTGCCATAGGAACCTGCCGTTTTCTTGGAAAAAGCCCTCCAAGGAACTGCAACCGGGTCCACCATTCAACCAAATGGTGATTTCGTCGACGGGTTTTCCAATGGTTGGATTGAACATGAAGAACAGCGCTCTAGAGGCGTTCTTCTCATCGATTGGGATCAATCCGGAGTACATCTCACCAATGTCAAAGTTGACATCGGGCAGCGAGTCGACCTTGTACTCTGCGAAATTGTGAGTCATGTGTCAGTTGTGACGAAAGGACATGGACTGACTGGCTGTAGTGCTGGTGAGGAATTGAGAAGTGGCAGGCGTGGAAGTGTTTGTTCGACGTGCGCTCAATTTCTCATATGTAGCCTCACGCACCGCCTTCTTGGCCTTTTCTTGGCCTCTGCGCGATACGTCGCGAAGATGTGAGTGCTTTACGGCGGCAGAGACGTCGAGGATCAGGACGGACACTGCGAGAGCTGAAAAGAGTCCCCGCATCTTGGCTGACTGCTTGAATAGCTGTCCAAGGTTTGAGGAAAGAGCTGTGTGTAAGAACAGAGCCTAGAGAGAGGCAGGCTTGTGAGGGAAGAAAAGGAGGAGACTCGGAGAGACTGTGAGCTCTTTAAAGCTCCCCGGACGCAGGTGTGCATTGAGAGGTGCATTGCCCCTCACATATTCTCATGCAGGTCTCCATCAAGGCAGCCTTACCACGAGGGATTTGCAGCGGTGTGAGGGGAGATGGATAGATACCTTCCAGAATCATTCTGGTTTCATCCTGGTTTCTCGGTCCTGGACGAGCAATCCGAACCGTTCACATGTTGTCGCCGATGCCAATTACTAAAGGAGCAGGTAGAAATCCGGTTGAAGCATTCGAGTCTCAGCGGGTGGGCTTTAGCTGCATGGCAAGGTTGAAAAAGATGACTTGATGGGTTAGTCATGGAGTAGGTGCTGAGATAAGGCTTGTATTGGTGTAAGGGCTGTAGACGATGACAAAAAACGTCCGATAACGCTCGCTACCAACGGCCGAAGAGAAAGAAATTCGGGCAGTTGCAGATGCGTGCAGAACATGGCTGCAGAGTAGATCACATAAGGCCTCACACCTTCCTAAATGGTTCAATAATAATGTCATAGTAAGGGGGAAGCAGGATTCCTCTAACGGTGATGGTGCTACCGGGTTCTAGAACTGGTGGATATAAGCGTCAAAGCGGTTGGAATATTTTTACTGGGAAGCATGAACATTGGGAAATGGGAGATACAGCAACCAGGATTGAGCTGGGAGACACAATATTGATTTCCAGCAATCCAAGTATCCCCGTATAGAAATCTGGTTTTGATCCTTGCTCCAATTCCTTGGAAATAATAACAAAATGGAAACAATTTTAATGATAATAAATGACCGAGGCTTCCGGTTTCAAAGGAGAAAAAGAAAAAATCAATTGCGGGGTAAATGTGACTGGGTGAAATTTCTACCTTAGGTACTTACCGTATGTACCTTAAGGTATCTTGGAGGCTGATCTAGCCGGGGGACTAGTGAAGCTTGGCGTCATTAGCGGATGATCTCTCGGCTTTTCTTTCCATCTTAGATCTGAAAAAGATTGTTACATACGGTACGTAGAGGTAGCTGGCAAGGCCTTCTTCGGAGATGCTTGCTCTCTCCGTCCTTTCCACCTTCATTCATGCTCGTATAAGCTTGGTGATCAATAATCTTCATCGTATCCATCCGCTGAATCTGATTGGGAAATAGCGCTGAGGCGCCTGCCTGCGTCTACTTTCGCCCTGGAGAAGAGGAAAGAGGAAGCACGCAGTCCGTCGTGCTTCGCGTATTTTCCACATTTTCTGGCTTTGGTAAAATATCCTCTCTTTGGTAGCATCGTTTGCGCTCGACCTCTGAAGGTGATTTTTTCAATGTGTATAAGAGAGCGTACGATGTGGTCTATCGCGGCATGTCCAAAGGTACAAGCTGGCTGTGTGTTCTGGCGGAGTCCCTGGTAAAATAGATCGGTTCAGCAAGTCTCTTGTTGAACACGATGAATCAAATATTCTGCGAACAGGTTAATGTCAACAGCTGCGCATCTGCCTCGTATTTCCAGAAGACCGAATCATACAAGAGCACTGCTTTTATTCGTATGTGCTCATCATTACTGTTGAAGCAATCCTTTTCCAGTCGTTCCGTGGCATTATTGACTTGCAGGCTCCTGTTGTCAGACTTACTCGTTACCGCGTGATCGACTCTGCTTTTTAACGTGCGTTCCTTTCTGACAAAGAATCTTCGAGGTTGCATAAATCTTTCGATTCTAGAAGAAGCGCCTCTAAGCCATCCATACGCAATGAGTGCAGGTGATTGGAGCGCCTACATCTGCGCCAAAGACGTTCGAATCTGTCATTTCATGACGTACACCTTACCCGCTGAGTCGACGGTGGTACGGTCTTATTCGGCCGTGTCCTTGAAACAAGACGGACGCATGAACAGGGCCCTTGCATGTCAGCCGTCTACAGCTCGGCATCATGACACCGGTAACCTGGCCACGGATGCACACAGAGACTGATGCACCCCGGGTCAAGAACGCTTTGCCGTTTCTTGACAGAAGCTCAAGCCCGTTCGACCTATCGCGATGTTTTACGCCTCATCTAACTTCTAAACGATCGCTCTAGTTCCATAGCTTGCATCTCGCATGCAGGATGCATGTCAGAAGACACATCCAAGCTCTTAGGAGTCCATGAGCCTCATGCATTTTCGAGGCTTGGTATTTCGACTGGAAATGCTTGAACGCTTGCTCCACATATGCAGCGCACAGGCCAGCGTCGAATGCTTTTCATTGGATGGTGTTTTTTTTTACACATGTCTGCATCGGGGACTAACCGTTCTCCACAACACGCCATGCAGGTCCTCTACCGTCTCAGATCTGAATACGCCGCACGAGACCGGCTTGGCCCTTCAAATCGCTTATAAGAATGACTGGCCCAACCACGGTCACTTACCGACCCGCCTGTCACCTACAGGCGCTGCAATATCGTGCGCGGAATCACCATGGCGCAAAGTTCCAATGCTACAGCGCAAGCAATGGCAGCGGCAGCAGAGGCTCTGCTCCAAGGGCCAGGCTTGCAACCTCCACTTGGAGTGATCCCCAACCTCACGGATCCACCCTCCCAAGTTCGCTGGGTGTACATCACATTGCCAATTTGTTTGGCTGTGAGCACACCATTCGTCTGGATAAGACTGTGCACAGTGTTCTTCATTCTCAAGTCGCATGGATGGGCGGACTGTACGTACAGATCTAGAATGGCAAATCAATCATGCGAGTAGCTTACCCTTCATAGATGCCTCCGCGACGGCGTGGGCATTCCTGGTGGGGTACTGTACATCGATGTACTTCACCGCCGAATATGGCGGCGGAGTCCATCAATGGGATGTACCACTGGGTCGTGTTTTAGAATTCGCAAAGGTAAATTTCCGCCACTCTCGTGATGCACATTACATGCTGCGAAGCCGTGACTCAAGAGCCATTTTAGCTAGCAAACACAACCGAAATCCTCTACAGCCCTGCCATCTTCCTCGCCAAACTTTCCATCCTCCTCATGTATCGCCGCCTTTTCGACACAGCCGGGACCGGCAAAACCCACTATCTCATCCACATCCTCATCTGGGCCAACCTCGCTTTCTACTTCCCCTACCTCTTCGCCAGCATCTTCCAATGCGTACCCCGCGCTCGCATCTGGAATCCCACCCTCAAAGGCGGCTGTGTCAACCTGCAAGCCGCCTTCATCGCCGCTTCCGCGATCAACGTCGTCTCCGACTTCTCAATCCTCCTCCTCCCACTCTACCGCATCTCAAAACTCAAACTCCCAACCAGGCGCAAGGTCGGCGTCTTGGCCATCTTTGCCGTCGGCTTATTGTACGCTCCCCTCCTCTCCCACCCCCATGTCCTGATCCTGTAGGAACACGTCGCGAGCACATGTCGCTAGCCAGCCAGCCAGCTAACATGAACTCACCCGCGCACCAGCACCTGCATCGCCTCCATCATGCGCTTCGTCGTCTCCTTCCACACCGGCAACCCGGACAAGACGTACTACCTCCAACCCCCGGCCCTCTGGTCCGCCGGCGAACTCGCCTCCGCCATCCTCTGCGGCTGCATGCCCGCCACCGCCGCCTTCGTCAACCACGTCTCGCCCAAGCTGGCCCACACGTGGAGCCTCTACCTGCGCCCGTCGCCGGACGGCACGCCCCGGGCCGGGGGTGCGCCGCGGGCCCCGTTGCCCAGGAGCAGTTGGAGAGCGCCCAGGGCGTGGAACGAGAGTTATCTGTTGAGGAGTGGGAGTGATGGGGAGGGGGAGGTGGGGATGAGGCAGCTGGTTAGTCATTGTAGCGATGAGGGGGCGAGGGAGAGGGTGGAGGAGCATTTGCAGTGGAGTGGGTGGAGGAGGTGAGGAGGGGGTTGATGATGGGTTCGGTGGTGAGGGAAGATTAGGGGGGCGGGGATGGAGGGAGGGGATATCATGCGTTTTAGGTCGCATGTGGTTAGTGTATGTCGTAGGTAGTGTTGGGTCTGTTTAATGTAATAGTACAACAACGAGGCACTTTAAATAATCTCGCTATTCCACTAACGATGCATGCCGCTTAGTATAATACTTCACACACTATCAGAACCCAGCCCCCTTGATCATCCCCTCGCTCTCCACCCACAGCTCCTCCACAAGCCCCTCATCCTGATTCCACCAATCGGCCCTCTTGCCCAGCTTCCCGAACGGCGCAACATATCCCCCACCTCCTCCCCGGTATCGCAGAATAGCGTCGACGTCGCCCCGTCGGCTACGGAAAGCGTGCCCGGCATGAGACCCCTAGACGCGGGTTTCCGAGTCCGCTTCCTTCCGTTCTTCTTTTCTTGACTCACGCCGAGATATAAGATGGGTAGGGTCTAGGAAGAGACATAAAGGTCGATGATAACGATGACGGAGAGAATGGTTTGTTCCCCCAGAACTTCTGGCGGCTGTGGTGTAGGAAACGAGTCGGGAAAGGAAAGGCAGGCAAGCAAGGTTTTACGTACCAGCGTACCATATGCCGCACAAAACTGCCGAAGAGGCTGGGGTCCGCGCTCTGCAAGTTTGTCGCCACGATGCCGGGGTGGACCGATATGCCCTTGCCGTGAAGGCGGTCGTGTAGGGCGCGCGCGTGGGTGATGGAGGCAATTTTGGAGTGGCCGTAACGTTTCCTGGTGAAGAGTTAGAGGGGGGATGGCATGGTCTGGGCACTTGATATCTTTCTGATATTTGGGTGTTGAAAGAGATGCGTGACGTACCATCCGTTCATCGCACCGGTAACATATTCCAGGTTTGGACGTGCCAGGTCCAGTAGCTTGGGAGCAGGTGGTAGCAGCGCTGCGTCATCTGCGACGTTGATGATGCGGACACGGTTCTTGGAACTGCTAGAGACGGCCGTGGACTCGACGATCGGGAGCAGTGTTTTGGTAAGCAAGAAGGGGGCAAGGTGATTGGTTTGCCATTGTCTTTCAAAGCCGTCGGTCGTGAGTTGGAAGGGGACTGCCATGATCTGCACTAGGCGAGGTTGTCAGCAGGCTCGGATATCTTGTGACCCGAGCAAGGCCTTGACAGAAGTCAAAGTTTTCGTACGCCAGCATTATTGATCAAAAGATCCAGTCGCGTCTCGTGCTTCTGAAAGCTTCTGCCCCTGCCCTCACGCTCCCCAGGCTTTGCAGAACCATCTCGAGCATATGGAGGTCGAGTGGCTTCGCGCTGGATGCTTTCATCTGCTCTATGGCCTTTTCAACTCTGTCGGGCGAGCGGCCGGCGATGTAGACTCGGGCGCCATGAAGAGCGGGCTGGAGTGTGGTTTCGTATCCGATCCCTGAATTACCTGCAATTTTAAGGGTGAGCACTTGTCGTTAGGGACTATGCTTGAGGGCTCCTAAAAGAACGGCGCAACTCCCGTGACAATAGCGACGTAGCCGCTTAGATTGGGATTGTCTCGAGCATGGTAAGGAGTGGACTTCTCAGAAGGCATGATGATATAGGGAAGCGTAAGGAACGAAATACAACAAATCTTGATAGATCTCAAATGCTAGCACAGTGGAAATTGATGACAAGGTAATGTGAGCATCCCAGGGTAATGTAGAGGCTATATATTCTACCAACAGACTGCAGAAATCTCGAAACCCCGCACTATGAGCAAGGCTATTATCAAAAAATCAGAGTCGGACGTATCAAAGTAGATATCAATGTCAGAAAGTCAGAGCAAGTGCCAACACGAGAACGTATGTACGTATGTCTGGTGTTTTGTCTGGACTCGGTCTGGGAGTCTTGGCAGGGGTGGACGCTAATTTCTGACATCTCTGACATCTCCAAGAGCATTGTGGCTTGCCCTCTTACCGTAATTCTTCTTGCAAAAGCCATAGCGACTATGACCACCATTCCGGGAAATGGAGACGCAAATGGAACGACGGATCTGCAGGTCAGACTAAAGTACAGCAAAAGCGAGAAAGATGATTGGACTAAAGTAGAAGACAAGGCACTTAGGAAGAGGATACAGGACAGGCTAGCGAAGAGGAAGAGCCGTATGTTTCGTCGCACGGCGTTTTGTTTTTCGCCAAGTTTGTAATTGACTCTCCAATCAGGAACGCATGGACCCAAGGACAAGACAAAGAAAAGGCATGGGCCTAAACACTCAAAAGAGACAAGTGAAATAGCGGCAATCTCGGAGGAGGCGGCTACGAGGAGCGAGAGCGAAAGCCTTTGGACAGATACGCCAAGCCAGGTCCTCAAAGAAATCTGGGCCGCATCGTCCAGCAACTCACCACCTTTTCAAGATGATGTTGACAAGACGATTCAAGGGATTTTCGCAACCCCCGGGCTTGCCGAGCATCGTTACATCAGCCTCATGGAATACTCTGTGCTTCGAGCTTTCTTCCAGAATGCAAATTTGCTGGCCATAGACCCAGTTCTCCTCGCAGATGACTATGCCCTCTCGCCATGGACAACATCGACTCCGTATCCAGGATGTGCGCCGGATGATCTTAGCCCAACGCCACTGCAATTGTCGACGCCGCATCATCCATACCTCGATATGATTACTCCTCCATCGCTGAGGGATAATGTCCTTCTTTCTGTCATGACCGATGAGCAGGAGGATCGGCTCTGCTATGATATGCATCGTGGCTCCTTCACGATTTGGGGCTCTCAGCCGTGGAATGCACTCGGTATGTAGTATCTCTTTCCCTCTAATCGCGGCATAGCTGATGTTGTGTTGGGCAGCGTGGGAGATATCGCAGGCATTCGTGACCAACTGGGCGTGGTTGGTAGATAATGAGACGATTCGTTGCTCGAATTTCTGGAGAGCGGAAAGAGGGGAGGATCCATTGATCGTGCCGTATTTGAGCGGGAGTATCCTCGGAGAAATAGCTTGACCTGGTCAGGCGGTCTATTGAGTATGTATTCTCATTGCGAGGGTCCCAGGTGCTAGCTCTTGCATTGCGCCTCGTGATCTTGGGCGCCCATTGCGTGTAGCCTTGCACGAACATACATCCTCCGTGCAATCCGGTGAGGCGAGTGTAGCTCCATCGGCTGTATGTGCCATCCTGCATATTTCAACTTTCTGACAGACATTCGCTTCTTTTGCTTATCCTGCACTTTGTAGGCCTTTGGTACATAGCGTTGAAAGGGCGTGCATCCTTGCTATGATCTGGTGTAGCGAATGAGACGCTATCCACGATAGAACCCAACACGTTTGATACTTGTCATGGAATTTTCGCTGACAGTACCCTCAGGTACGGTGAGAGAGGCCGAGAGAAAGCCTGAGACTTGGAGGGGATTAAGGGATGGTGGTAGGCGTTCGGCGTTGCCTGGGGTGCTCCTTGGCCAAGTCCTCTTAATTCATCATCCACTTATTCGAGCTTTGCAACCATTTGATTCCTGACAGCCGTTATAAATGTAGCCGGCTTGAGGACTACGAGATCATATTGTGCAAGTCCTCCGTCGATCGGATGGCCGGCGCTGTACCTAGACCCGCATGAAGATGACATCACCAAAATGCGGAGATGTATCAATCTCATTGCTGTAATGGAGTCCAGCATCTACGAATACAACTCCATCAACTCTTTTTCAGTTGACGGACCTTGAATAAATGATCATGGCAATGGTATCCATTGCGAAGCTCTCCTCTCTTGCGCTGGCGCTGTTCGGGCTGTCCCGTGCCCAGGAGCAAATTCCTTTCAGCCCCAGCAATCCTCCCTCTATCGCTTCCATCCCCTTGCTGGGCTTCGGAACATGGAACCTCGACAATTCTAATGCCTCAGAGGCAGTCTCTATTGCACTTCAGACTGGATACAGACATCTGGACTGTGCAGCAATTTACGGCAACGAGAAAGAGGTGGGCAATGGTATCAAAGATGGATTGGAAACGATAGGGCTGGATCGATCCAGTGTCTGGATTACATCCAAGTTGTGGAATGATCAGTACGCTCCCAAAGTCTACTGCGTGGCTTCCTAGCATACACCGGCTCTGACGCGTTGTACTGGTGTAGCCACCAGACTGATCAGGTTGAGCAAGGCCTCGACAATACGCTGAGCGACTTGGGCCTGGAATATCTCGACCTCTACCTAATGCACTGGCCTGTGGCGTCTTCTGACGGAAAGAACTACATTGACTACGTTGACGTGGGTCCCAGCGCCCTCGCAAGCCTCTACACACAGTGCTGAGACTAACTCATGCAGACCTGGATGGCCATGGAAAAGCTTCTTGACACCCGCAAAGTCCGACACATCGGAGTCTCCAACTTCTCTCCCCACCAATTGCACCAGCTCCTCGAACAAACGACCATTAAGCCCGCCGTCCACCAATTCGAGCTCCATCCGTATCTCCAGCAAGTTGACTTCGTACAATGGCACAAAGACAACGGCATCGCCGTCACCGCCTACTCTCCCCTCGCAAACTTAAACCCTATATACGGCTCACCCGGTGAAAGCAAGGATACGCCGCCATCGCTGCTGGTGAATGAGGACATCACGGAGATTGCCAAAGAGCGTGGATGTACAAATGCACAGGTGGCTTTGGCTTGGGGCATGGACAGGGGTTGTAGTGTCATACCCAAGAGCCAGCATGCGGACAGAATCAAGGAAAACTTTGGGTCGGCGAAGTGTAAGCTGGAAGAGGAGGATTATACTACGATTGAGAGGCTAGGGAAGAAGTACCAGAAGAGGTTCAACAATCCCAGTGGTGGATGGGGCGTGCCTCTTTATCAGGGTCTGGAGGATGCTTGAAAGGTGTGAAACATTCACGAAGTAACGGACTGATTTGAGAATGACTGAGCTACAAAAGTTGCTCTGTGTTTTGGCTTGGATAAGTCCCATCCATGATTCGTCCCCATCGTCAGTACTGTTGCAAACGCTTGAGCACCCTGGGACAAAACCTGACAGTGCTGCATCAATCGCTTCTTCAGAGCCCCTCAGATCGATGTCGCTTCTTACAATGATCATTCTCTTCTTTAAAGCGCCACGTCAACTCAAAGCTCGTCACTCCTTTCCGCAAGACATTGTAACACGATCACTATGCTGCCCCTCGGAAGAGATGACTTCTATCATCATACTACCTCAACAGTTTCGTGTACCTATGGAGACTAAAATGCGGCAAATAGCTAGTCCCCGTGCGCACCTGCATACAAATGCTGCGGGGACGCACGAGCGCAAAGGGCAAAAGTGGTTTTAATCCTTAATTAGCACACGCACGAGCGATTCTTGCAAGCGCGGAAGGAGGTTGACACCTGCTCTGCGATCAGATCGAGAAGCAACAATGCCCGAGCCTTCTGCGCACTTTTGGCCAGGCATAGAAGAGCACTGCTTATCCGTCTTCTGGAAACAGTCTGCAGGGCTGAGAGCAAAGGGAAAAGCATTTCGGAGAGCCGGAGGATGACGACCGTTTGTATATTTTGAAATGAATGATAGAGAACAGCCATCGAAGCCGGCGTCTCCAAATCATCCACAACGATGCGCATCCTATGTCCACTGCACGGGCTAACCACCCTGATCCTCCTCCTCTCCAGCCTGCTAACCCAATCCACCGCCACCCCAATCTCCACCACCTCCGCCCTCACCACCACAGACCCGGCCCTCCAAAAGCGCCGCCCCCCCTTCTCCCTCCACGGCCTCTACCTCGAACGCACCGCCCACCTCACCATGCTCATCCCCACCGCCACCGCCGCCGCCCTCCTGTCCGACTTCTACGCCGACATCCACGTCCGCTGCATCACTTCCTGGATGCCCAACCTCCCGCCCCCGCAGCCCGACCTCGTCGTCCGCTGGGGCCCCTTCCAGCTCAGCTTCGTCGTCAACGACGGCGCGACCGAGGCCATCAGTTGGGAGTTCGTGCGCGACTTCGCGGCGCTCATGCATAGGGTTTCGAGGAGGGGCTACGCGGGGGTTTATGATCAGGGGTGGTGGGATGTGGCGGGGTCGTTGGGGATTTATGTCGGGTTGAGGGTCGTATGAGGGTTGAAGGGGGGGGGAGGGGGAGGGGAGGGGAGGAGAGATTTCGGCGAAGAGTTCAAGGGAAATTGTGGGGTAGGAGGAGGGTTTGGTACACTGGAGAGTACTGTGCTTGACTCACGCCGTGATGATAAACGAACCATTTGAATCTCTGATACGCCTGATGCGTTTCCTTGCTTGACATGGCACAGGTGGAAAAATAAAATGTACATAAGTGTGGGATAGCAGACTACTCCTGTGCCTTCCTCTCTCTCTCTCTCTAACTCAACATTTTTTTTATTTTTTTTAAAAAAAAAAGGGGAAAAGGGGGGGGGGGGAAAAACCCCTCCTTCTTTTTTGGGGGGCCCCCCACAATACGAGCAAAGACTGCCTGCACTCGGTCTCGGGCTTCTTGGACACGCCGCTATCTATCCTGGGCCGTCGACCCGGAAAGTATCGCAGGCTCTCTACCCCTCGTGACTGATTTCCGTATGCACGACGCAAGGCACCGTCTTTCCTTCCATCCATACCCTTCAACAACAATAATAGATAACAGTCGTAACAGATAGCCGCCAGCGATGACGCAGATTGATTGATTGATGGTTACTCCAGTAAGTTGGATCTCGGCGCGCCAAACGGTGCCAAGATCAGGAGACCCGGTTTCAGGAGGCTCGCGTTGTTTTGCTCGATTTTTGGTGTTGGGGTGGGGTGGGAGCTAGATGGAACGAAACAACTTTATGTGGACTGCGGGCGTGGTTGCGTCGGGAGAGCGATGGCTGGATGCGCGTGGTGGGAAGGGGTTTGTGTGAAGGTGTGAGGGGAGGAAGGAGGTGGTGGAGGTTAGGATTTTGATGAGGTGCGATGGATGGGGGGGTGATGGGGGGCACGGATACGAGGTTGGCAAATTAGAGGGCGCGGGGGCTTCGTGGGCGATGTTGGTGTCTGATAGAGATAGGTTTGATTTCGTACACTAGGAAAATGCTCATCTAGATTGATTGATTGGTATGATTTGAAATATCCACAATGTTAGCGACCGTAGGCGATGAGTGTTGATGTGGCCGATTTTTTACATTGGGCGTTGGTAGTCAGCCCCGCTCATGCACCAAGAGACACGTGATGCCTCTACACCCTTGCCCAGATATCCAATCCATGATGAATCCACATCTTTGAAGATGGGATGGGTCCTCCCGAGATTCTTAAAATGCAATTATACAGAATGGAAAGGCGCCAGCGGAAGACGGCCAGCAATCGCGCCGCAAGATTTGCTTAGACAATCTCACTGAGGCCTCGAACCTTGTGTTTGCCATGGCTATGGAGATGTCGCTTGGTGTTGGGCTTGGTCTCGGGCGTCGCATCACGCTTGTCGGCGCCGGAGTTGCAGGTGCAGGTACCGTGTTTGGTCGTGCCGGCCTTGGGGTTCGTCCATGGGCAATCCTTATCGACGCAGCAGTGGATGGCATTGGAGCTGGCGGCGATGACGGACCCGTTGTCGTCGGGGAAGACATATGCTGCGCCTGCTACAGGCGCGAAGAATGCGTTGGGCGGGTTGCAGTTCCAGCAGGAGGTTTCGCTCATTTCGCTAGCGCGAACTCCCCATGCACCCACGGGGCCGACGCAAGTGTATCCGTTCTTGTCTTCGCACGAGGCGCCGGGCACGTCGAAGAGGTCCGTGTTGTCGCCGGTGAGCGTCTGTTGAACAGTGTCTAGGCAAGTGAGGGCGATGGAGAAGCCGGAGATGTAGCTGACGTCGTAGCTGGCCCATTTGCCGACGGGGTTCGTTTCGAGAATGGTTCTGGTGTCTTTTACCGGGTGAGGTTGCTCGCCTATGCGAATCTGTCCGTCCCATTGTCCTATCTGCATGCAGCCTTTGGTGGTGCTGTTGCTGCCGGGCATTATGTTGCCGTAGCTATCGGCCTTGTCGAGAGGTACTTCAAGGCCGGTCCAGTAGATGACTCCATTGGTGGGGGATGCTTGAGCCAGGCAGTCGGACTTTTCGTCGGCGAGCAATGGGGTGGCGGCCGCGAGGAAAAGGAGGGTCGAGTATACGGATCGCATTTTGATTTATTTTGCTGATTCTGATGGATTTGCTGAAAGCGGTGGCTGGGAGCTGAATTCGGAAATGAGCTAAGCGGAGGGCTAGCCTCACGAGTTGATTGCAATTGTAAAGGAGTGAATGTTGGTAAGTCGGTAACAATGAATGTGGGTTTGCAATTCAACAACGCAAGAGGGAGGAAGAAGATTCGAAGAAGAAGCAGAGGGGAAAAAAAAGAGCGCGGGAGAGGTGGGCATGTTGATCTTTTTAGTACTAAGGAATGTAAGATTTGGGATTATTATTACCGTATGTTGGTTGACCTAGCGCGAGTTCGGCGAGAGGATAGACTTTGTTCCTTTTACCGCTTCCCAACTTCCCGAATATCCACCAACGGGATGCGGCGAGTCATTTTTGAAGAATGGGTCCACATCATCACCGCCTCACAGCTCTTGTCAGCATCATCTCGATGCGATGGTGGGAAAGCAAACGGGACGATTTCTTTGTTCCATCAACCGAAGTGGTGTGGCGTGTGCGCATAAAGACTCGCGACGTGAAACATATCTTGAGGCAGTGTATCGAGTGTCTTCGGGCTGGTCTTCCTACCTCCTCTGGAGGGGCAAGAGAGTCTCAGCTGAGCCTTTCTCGAGCACTTCTCGTCTCATGCTTCATCCTAGCCGTGAGAAAGACTGGAGACGGATTCTTGTTGAGTAATGATCTTGTGTTGACACAACATGACGAACCTGGGTTCTTCCACGGATGCATGCTCGCACGATGACCATGTGACTTTGTCTGCCTCTCCACCCGGGATTTCATTGAGCGATCGGGCCCGAAGTTTTGGGCAAAATGCTTCCCCGGATGACATTCCCCCCAAAAAGTGATTGATTGGTATTTACACGCTGTGCACGGCGTAGGACTCAGCCGACGTAAATGTTTGAAAGCGGTGTGTTGCGGTTCGTTTGGTTGGATAGGCATGGCCGCGTGCCTCTTGAATCCCCGGTTCACGCTTCCTGATTTTCTTTTCTCGCTCGGATCTCCCGCGGGCTGTAAAGTAGTTTGACTAGACTATGCGAGTACCGCCATTGGTAGTAGTACTGTAGTAGTAGTAGTAGTAGTAGTAGTAGTACTGTAGTACTGTACTAAACAATCATTAATTTCCCTTTTAGCACCATCCTAACTCCTAAGAAACTAGTCGTGGAGGAGATGCATAAAAGGGGCCCCACCATCGGGCCGGAACGTGGGAGGCTGACGTGTTCGGCAGCTGTGTGGGCATTGAGCCTTCATCTGGCTAAGGTAGATAGAGGGATGCTTCGGATGCAGGATGTCAGGCGAGGAAAACATCTACAGTATAACATGTATGAAGTCTTATGAATAGGTAATAAACATGATGCAAAATGATGCAAAAATGAGAAGTATCTGATAGCAGTCATAGGATAAATCATAATAAGGATAAAGTCTTTAGCCTGATGAGTGGCGGATGGTCGGAAATGAAGATCGGCGACGCGCGTACGCAATTGTACTTAGTCATCATAAAAGATCACCCGAGCAATGCCAAGCCTAGCCCCCTTCCCCTGAATCAAACAAATCATGGTGTCTATTGAAACCCTCACGACTCGAAAGGGCGACCTAGTACTTATTCTGTTTCCTAGAGTCTGAGACACTGCCATAAGTTTCTATGTCTTCGTTTCATGAATCTACAAGTTTTCAAGGATTTTATCATTGAATTTCATCAAAGTCCAGCCGAGTGGCTTGAAACAATGTCGGTACAATGATGCAACGAGAAGGAAGAGCGTCAACTCAGTCACACAATTTTACATGAATGGAGTAAACACCGCCAGCGCAGACTTGCCGTCAATTGGGTAAAGGTTCTTCAGAGGCTTCTCCTTTGGTGTCGAGTATCACCTTTCGGATTTTCCATGGCCCAGATGTCTATGAAGCAAATTTTCAAGCACTCGTTGCTATGAGACGAGAGTACAAAAGCTAGTCCTCGTTTGCGGTCCATTGATCAGCCTTGAGCTTTGAATGTTACCCTCCTCGAGGGGACACTACAGCACGTGCTGTGATACCGACCTCGTACTACATCACACTCTGTGGAACACTAGCGGGCATACTCGTAGTGCACCACACCACCACCACTCCATTTCGGGCCCGGAACACGTCTACTCTTAGCATGTTATCCCTACCTAGCATTGCGTCAGTTTTCTACTACTTGACAGTGCCAGAAGGTATACCCAAACTATTTACCTCCCTATGGCGGTTTCGTTTATACATATTTGCATGACAGCGCCAGCGGCATCTAACACATTCTGCGCACTCTCATGAGCGACCTCAATGGAATTCGTGCTTCTCACATAGGGTATGATGGCACAGATTGCGTCTTTTACGTGATCGAGTCGGCCGTCAGTTCGCGTACGAGAACAGCATGTGCAGCAAAGAAGCATATGCAACGAAAGTGGCGTGAATGTTAGGTACTCTTATGCGAGGGATTGGCAGACGGAGACTACCGCCTGCCAAAAAGATCAATCGGAAACGCAACGTAGATGGCGCACACAGGAGGAAGTCTGCTTGGGCACCCCATCCCTTTTGCACATTGCCTGTAAGATTGTAGTATAGCGCACTGACAGAGCCCGAGGGGGTCACTTCGCCGCCATACAGAAAGGAGTTGCAGAGGATTAGGATAGAATTGCCAGGCGTGATTTCGATGACGGTATGATTGTTGTCACAGAAGCTAATGATGTTGGAGGCGAAAAGCGGTTGAATTGATAGAGTCGGCAGTTTTCGCTCTTGTGGAGTATAATCCGTCCGTTCCCAGGGTTTCGTGACGAATCTGCTGTGGGTATGAAAGCAAAGACTAATGACTGTCTGTGTGAGAGACACGCTCATCCTCCAAAATCGAATAACGACATGAATTCCAATCGCTGGTGGAGATTCCTAGTTCTAGAGCTCAATCGAAGGCATGGGTGAAGTACTCAAGCAGCAGCTACGCCAGAAGAAAGGTTATGGATTGATTGTCTATGGAGTGTATGTAGCTACATATACCATGAAGCCCATGCTGATTGCCACCTCGGGGTAGCTACAACACACTATGGTGCTGCAGCATGATTTCCAACAGCCCTGCGGACAAGCGCATGTTACCGTTTCCTCGCAGTGCAGATGAGGAATCGCTTCGCACATTGCACTGATTGGGCGAGCGCGAAAAACAGGCCGTCAGAGAGTCCAAAATCGGTTGCCTAGCAAGGCATGGTGGATCTACGGTCTTGTTCACAACTTGAAAGAGTTCG
Organism: Letharia columbiana; assembly: GCF_014066305.1. Taxonomy (NCBI): domain Eukaryota; kingdom Fungi; phylum Ascomycota; class Lecanoromycetes; order Lecanorales; family Parmeliaceae; genus Letharia; species Letharia columbiana. The sequence continues at coordinate 30,670 of NW_023501107.1, read as the reverse complement.
AGTACATGTTTGTCAAGCCGAAACAAACCTGCTTTTCGGTCTTTGTCTGTCAATGGCTCACGGCTCGGGGCACGGTGCTGGAGCTTCATCGCACTAAACACTACCGGAATTTTTTTGGGCCTGCTCTGAAGGTCAGATTATCAGGATCTCAAAAAATCTTGGGGGCCTAGGGTTTAAGATGTATTGACCGCAAAGGTTTCAGGACATGCTGTGAGGCGAGAAAACTTGTTTTATATAGACGATGGTTGGTCAAGAGGGTAGGCAATGCACGAGAGCTAATTCGAATATCTGACGCTGAAATCGAACAATTGCATGCTCATTGATGCTCTGGGTATCATTCAATCGCACAACCTTATAGATCCTGACGTGACAAGAACGTCGACCTGCATTGACGAACCAGGAACGAGCGAGCTGTGAACATCTCGGCCTTGTTGCCCCACCTTCTAACCTGAGGAGGGACGTAACGCTGCGATTGAGCATCATCATAATTTCGGTCACTTAGGAACGGTATGAAAATAAAATGGATCCGCTCTCCGTTGCAGCGTCTATCATCGCAGATGCTGGCGCGCTTTACACGGTCAGTCATAAGCTCAGGTGTTGCGCCAGAACGCTAGCGCATGCGGGAAGGGAGGTTAATGCCGTTGCGAAGGAGATGAGCATGTTTTCGATACTCCTGCGTTCTCTCTAGGTTACAATTCAGCGTTTGATACCTTTAGTGTCTGAAGTACTCGATGTCTTGAATATTTATAAGGACCTCGTCCATCAGGCGGATGAGAATGTGAGGGAATTTGAAAAGTTTCTAGAAGATCTCGGACCGCTTCGCGATCCAGGAAATACCAATCTGATTACAAAGGCGGTTGCGCGGTTGAGATGGTTGTTCCGGAGGACGGACCTCTTGCTGTTGAGATCAAAGCTGGAATCGTCAAAATCGACTATTACTTTGTATATCACTATGATTCATTTGAGGGTCGAAATTGAACAACTCGCGGCGGCAAAGAGACAGAAGAAGGACAAGGCACAGATTAGTGAGCTTCGACACCAAGTGTAAGCAGACATGTACTCTTTTGGAGTTCGAGAGGTGAAAAGGGACATTATTAACAGCATCTAAAGGAAATTGCTGAAATCTCAGCTTCGCAACGAGAGAAGTACCGTAAAAGGCGCCATCATAGCATCCAGCAACATTGCATATCATATCCAAGGACGAGAGCGAAGCTCTGTCAACGAGAGAGTGGCCACTAAGGCCTGTATCATCGCTACAGAGCAGCTTGAAGAGCATGCTAGGCAATCTTATCAAGAGCGAGACAGACAACCAGTAACACGCTCTGGCTCCTCGACCAACTCATCTGCAACATCAAGTGGCTCTTCTCCACGGCTCGGCATACCGAGATCTCCAAGTCCCCCAACATCTCCCCCTCCGCCAAGAGCCCAAACAAGTCATACCCAACCGCTTCTATCGAAACCAGACGCAGATCGCAGGGAGTTCAGAATAGCGACCAATATTACCACCTCTGGAAAATGGGACTTTGGCGAGCCGGGCACATCTAGCAACACACGTGTTAATCCACCTAGTCAGGGAAATGATCCTGTGGATGTCAATGACAGTATCAAGGATCAGAACGCTCGGAATCGGAGTAAGCGAACGGAACATGGTAGTCGTGTCAGAGATGAGACTATGAATGCTGTGTAGGCGGAGCAACATCGTGGCGAATATTAAGGCCTCCGGTTGCGGCTTCGTTTTCATTTTTGCGAAAGAACATCCAGATGGTGATATGCGACTGGAGAGTAGCAGAACCCTCATCACCAGCTAATGATACCCAGAAGATGAAATTGCAATCTGAAACCCTGCTAGCCTGTAGTTCCCAGGACGTTAAGGTCTGAGTCCTTGATGGGGCGGTCGATATCAAAAACACCACCGCCAACCGAGCGTACTAATCCTCTCCGATGACTGTCAGACAAGTGATATATTGACGTTATCAGATCGAAGATATGTCAAGTATTTTCATTCGCTGCATGTCTGTTATCCGAGTGCGAGAAAGTCACAGTGCTCTACATATCTCGATGGGTAAGCGTTGGAAGCATAAGCTCAACTAAGTTGTGCCAGGTTGATGATAGTATGCACGTTGAACATGTTCGCTGGCTGTAATATGATTTCTGGTCGAAATGCTAGCAAAAACATTCAAGAAGAATTGAACGACGACCAAATACTGAACATAGCAACAGACAAACACGCATAAAATTCCCTCTACGACCTGACTCTGCAGTCATAGAACTCACATTTTCACCAGGAAAGTCCTTGAACCAGTGCTTTCCAACAGGGTTCAAGCCTGACGATGTCTCTCGCGATGCAGCCGCCACCTCGGGCGATTGTTGCCCTGCAGATACGCCCAACAAAACTGACGAACCCCGTCGAAAGCTCCTCGTCCCTCGATCTCCAAGGACAAAGCCTTTTCTCGTTCGGCATTCAGTCCCGCGGGCGGGGCTTCCAGTCGTGGGATTTGAGCACCGTCATTCTGCCGGCATCTGTAGAGCATAGTCTCTCTAATAGAGCGGCCAAGCAGGAGAAGGCAACTATAGCTCTCTTCGAGACGACTAGAGAGCGAGATGTGGACATCGCATTTGACTTGTGTGTTCCGTTCCCGACGAAAGAGAGTAAGGGTATCAGAACGATTGTTACGTAGAGGATGGGCTCAGTGAGTCGCAGAACCAGAATGAGCTTCTCGTGTCCCCAGCAAAGTTGGTCATCTTGAACAAGTAAGCCCGGCGGCACTTGATTGCAAGTGCGATAGCTCTTTCTCGTCACAAGACACAACGCTGTGCTTTCTGCTAAACGAATAGATGTTCCCAATCATCTGACGCTCGTAGATCTTTAAGATGCTGAGACAAAAGGAACATTTTGTAGGCGGACCATCCCACAAAGCCCAAGAAGCTGCTGTGTAGACGTAAGTGATCTCAAGCACTTCTCAGCCCAGTCTCCTATCAAAGGTATGAATTCCTTCACACCTCCCATCACATATCTGCATACGCTCGAACCTTTTTCAGAGATAGTCACCAAATAGCCAGGGCAAAGTCATAACTGTCGACTCGCCTGGCGCTGTCAGATTGTCTCAAGCACATCTAACCCCCCCCAACTCAGCTTGGCTCTCGTGGGATGCTCGACAGTCGACGCGGGAAAGGAGGGTTGTAATTCCATTGGAACCTTCACCCCCATACTTGAATAAGAGCTTTATTAGGTTTCATGCTCCGACGAAACGAAGTCTGCCTCTGGATCTAACAGCGGCGCGGGCAGGGACATGGACCGCGGATCTTGGGAGACACATGCCGGCTGTTGAATGCGCGATCTTCTGACGAGGTTTCTCGGGACGTTAGAGCGGAGACAGGTAGTTTCATTGTGTGGAGTCAGATGTACCTGCCGCGCTCCTGCGGAAAATGATAAGTTTTAGTCACGCGAAAGCTGCAATTCTATTTCTTTTGTTATGGGATGTCAGAACGTGGTTGCGGCCGCCACGGCTGAGTCAATGATGTTTGTGCACGCTTCAGGAGGGGCAGCTGCAAGATATAAGACAGCCAAACGAACCACATGGTTCATGCGTACGTGCGGCCCGACAACCTTGAAAGCCGCATGATCCGCATCCTACATTTGAATCTGGATAATGCACTCAACGAGACCTAATAGACTAGCGTATCAACTCGAAGTGATACCTAAAATCTGCGTCTGAGAACGTGTTCACGTGTGTTAGCAGACATTACTCTATATGCATGGTGATTTATCAGACCATCGTTACGGAAGAAGACTGCCGAAGACAGGAGAACTCATCTGCTCGCCTTATGGGTCAGGCGTTTCTGGCTTATGTGATGTACCTAGAGTATTGACGCGATAGCCATTCATACACCACTGGTCCACTAGAGCGAAGCCATGGCTATTTTGCTTATAGGGTCAAAAATGCAGATGCTCCAATAATGCTGCACTAGGAAAGGTATCGGACGGAACGGGCAGTTGTTGAGCGGAGCTTGCTCTTACCCCTCGAAGTTGATGCCAACCCATTCCGTTTCTTCGCACCAGGTTGAGTACGGAGTATATCGTCTCAAATGGACTCTTATGAACCTCCCGACACAACGCTGCATGGTATGCGTCTTTCCCCGCGGAGAAGAAGAACGAGCCGATTTCCGCGGATAGCGGTGCAATCACTTCTCCTAGCTCGTGTTACCCAATTTTATGACACGGAAAATCCCTCAGAATGCGCCCGCAGTATCCCATTTGTGCAAGTATCGCAAGCACTAACACTGTGGGGCTTTTCAAGCAAGAGATAAGGTCCTCAATGCCGCTCTTTTAACCTCGATTTTGAACAACGAGCTCACCTCTCCCCAGCAATCTCTCTGGAATGCATTCTACACTTATAACTGCACAGGCACGAACGACATTGGCAGTTCGGGAGTTTCATGCATTTGCCATAACTCAGTTCCGTGTCCGACTATGACCACTTTAGCGGTCAGACTCTAGGAGACTTTCTCAGGCCCTGGACTGGCGAAGATGGAGACTACGTGTACCCACCACAGAAAGGATTCCAGCTCAACGATGCTGGTCAACCAATCTTGGGAAACATGAAACTGCTGAATGGGACCGAGGTGGATTGTTTTGGGAGCTAGTATGGTATGACAGAGCCTCAACTCGGATTTTTTGTTCAGCTAAGGTAATTTTCTGGACGCACATACATCTATGCAGCAGATGCGCCCTACTCACAGCAAAGCGTTGCCCCCAAACAGCCTCGACACTCCAGCGGACTCGAGCGATTATCATTACATTTACCACATATACACCGATATCAAATCATTCGAAGTTGAGGGCGGACCTAAAGCGTCTGAGTTTGGACAGCGGGGTCTTGGAGCACAATTCTATGTCGGAGCAGCGGGCGACATCTTGACGCTGATGCAAGAGGAATACCCGAAGAAAGTGAACAAGTGTAGCCTTCGGCCTGGCGCAGGTAAAAGAGGAGACTGGGCTTCAACTGTTTCCGCCCTGATATGCTGAGATGAAGTCCAAAAGTTCTGATGGTGCGGGAGATTTAGTGCAGGTGCCTCAAGGTAGATGCCAGTAATAGTAGCATTCAAAGGCTCAGATCCGTAACATTCCGACCGAAGCATCATCAGCGATGGGAATTTGCGCTGTTCCACGCTTTTTTTGAACCAGACGAGTCACGGACCACACATTGTTGCGGGTTGATACTCATTTTGACGTGAAGTCAAGAGGGTCTCGACCCCTCAAACTGCCACTTTGTTTGACAATTGGTATCTCCTTGCCCGCCTGGTGGATGTCTACTCCGGCAGCTAAGTAGCCGCTGGTGTCCAGGACAAAAATACACCGCTCCCACGCTGCTCTCGTTTCGCAAGATACCCACTCTGGACCAGCATTACGACAGTGCATGCCATTTGCCATTTCTTCACGCCTGCGACCCTGCATCAATCCGGTTCCATAATGGTCATTGTTTTTTTGGCCCCGCGGGGTTGAAGCCCCCGGGCCTTCTACATTTTTCTTTTTTTTTTTTTTTTTTTTTTTTTGAATTTTTTTTATGATTTTTTTTTGCTTTTTTTTTTTATTTTTTTTTTTTTTATTGCCCCCCCCCCCCCCCCCCCCCCCACAATTTTTTTTGTCCCCGTTTTCCCCCCCCCCCCCCGGGGGTGTGTGGTTTTTGTAAAGGTGGTTTTTTTTTGGGGGTGTTTTTTTTTTTTTTTTTTTTTTTCTCGAAATATTTTTTTAAAAAAAAATTTTTTTTTTTAAAAAGAAAAAGAGATTTTTTAAAATAGATTTTCAGCGATAACTTTTACTATAATTTCAGAAAGGCTATAAGTTAAGTTTACGAAAATTCTATATTTTCTAAGCGAGTTTAATACTCGCTATAACTAGTTACTATAGTAAATTCTTATATATAAGATTAAGTCTTAAGACGTAGAATTATAATATTCTTATTAGAAAAGATCTCGCTATTAATAGAGATACGCTTATAGATAACTAAGAAGATAACGAAAATACGTCTCTTCTTATCTATAACCGTCGTAGTATACTCGATAATATTTATAATATATAAATAAGCGAAATAGAAGTTAAGTTTAAATAAAATATAAGAATATAAAAAAAAGATAAGTATTTATCTACTTATAAGATCTATCGATATCGATCTTCTCATCGATACTAGCGATTTAATTATAATTATATACGATACGAGTTCTTATTCTACTACTATTATACTATCTTTAATTCATTTATAATATACTCTAAATATTACGTTATCGCTCTAAAGAATTACTTTAAAATTAATAAAATAAGAGAAATTCTTAAAGTCTCTTATAATCGGATGAATAGGGCTAGCGTTATCTCTTATTAAAATTAGATAGAGTTGAAAGCTTAACGTATAGATCGTACGCGGGAGGCTTTTTTAGTTTGACGGGGGACTGTCGGAGAGAGACTATCCGAAGATAAGTTGATTTGCTTCTAGGCTTACGGAATCTTAGAGAATAAATATATAGGTCTAATATATACAAGCCTCACGACTAACTCTAATATCGATTTCTGTTTCCGAATCAAAATAGAGTTTTTTCTATAACTATTTACATTTGAATTCGAAAATATAGCGTATAGATTGATAGTGATAATAAAGGCCTTATAAGAGCGTAGTCTATTGACGATTAGCTAGTAAATATAGGCTATAAAAGATATAATATCGTTATGGAATTTAATAGTATATTTGATAGTAGAACTAATCTCTAAGAAATATTAAAACTTTAAGATATATAAAGTAGATCTATATTCGTTAAGCCTCTAAGTATATAAGATATATTATTAAAACTAGATCTTAAAAGAAATCTTAACGTAGAATATACGATATCGACGTCTTAGCGTAAGTAGCGCTAAGGCCTATAACGCATTAGATCTAATAATTACCTCCTCTTCTAAACCCTAATCCTTAGACGCTTAAGTAAAAATAGAACGCTTATTAAAAAACCTTTAAATCTTAATAGGAAAATAAGGGAAAAGAGTTAATCTATTATAATATCGTTTTAATAACGCGATAGAATTAATTATTACGCGCTATAGACGCGTTATTAATATATTATATAATAATATTAATATTATCTTTAAGAATAATATTACTTCTATAATATTAATTAATAATAATTTATAATAAGCTAACGCGCTTAATATTAATATTTCTACGACGTTAATTAATAGCCCCTATAGCGAATAGTATTAAATTTAGAAATTTATAATAAAATCTTAAAAACCTAGTAGATAAAAGGAGAGAGAAGAGTTTTTTTATAGATAATGTTATTTTTGTAGCGTATTATATTTATAGCGAAGTAATATAGTAATAATCTTTATTATAAAGATTTAAAAAGAATAATTAATAGAGCGACGCGTTCGCGATAACGCTTTTAATTATTAATTAATAATAATAGTAGAAATAATAATAATAGCTAGGCGATATAGCTTTATAGATAATAGCGAAATATTATCGCGTCGCTACTATCTATATTACTAGATGTTATTCGCTAGCGATAGCGCTATAGTAGAGAATATAAAAATCTCTTTCGAATTATTTATTTTTATTTTTCGTAACTTCTAACGTTTCTTTTATAAGTGCTTACTCTAGCGTTATAATATTAATATTAATATTAATATAAGTATAGTATATCTTATTATATTAGTAGTCTACTTCTCTTTCTTATAAGTATCTTATTATTATTAATTACGTCGGCGCGTAGATTAATAATTTTATAGTATTCTTTTTTAATAATAATAATAACTTTAATAGTAAGTATATAGTCGCATTCCATTAGAACAGCTCTTAGCGCGGAGGCGCATTCCATTACAACTTTTATATTCAAATGGAATGCGCTTTTTTTTCTGATAGAATTTCTTTATTTTTTCAGATTCGAATAGCCCTAAGCTAGGGCTACACAGCGCCCCTTATGCCGCGGAATTTGGTCTTATAGTTATTTTTTGAAAAAATGTCAAAGTCTACATATAAAGTCGTTTCCCCGACTCGCCGGCGCTAAGAGAACTTTATATTATAATTTTATTCCCCGTAACGAATAATTAATATGATTTAAAAATTGAAAAAAATAATAGTACTGCTTAGTTGATATTATATATAAAAGTTAAAATTTTAGAAATAACCCTAGAATTGATCTATTTAGAATTAAGATGTTTTAAATAAAATTAAATATTTAATTAATTTTTTTTGTTATTTAAAATAAAAAATTTGAAAAAAATATATAAAAAAACTTAAGAATTTTAGGATTTTAACGTATATTTTTTGAATAGATTTGCTTCTATATTCGTTATTTAAAATAATAAATTTCTATATACGTATCGATTACTTTTCGCGTAAAGAGAAACCCTTTACTTAGAAATTTATTTCGCCCTATATATAAAATATATTTAAGAAACTTAAAAAAAAATTGAGTTATAATTAATTAGCAATTTTTAATAAAATTTAAAATTTAATAATCGCGTAATTTTAGAGTTATAATCTATTAAAATAATACTTATTATCTCGTATTAAAGAAATTATTAATATATTAAATAATTTATTTTCTTTATATTATATAATAGGGGAATTTATTTTATTCTCTGCTTACGATATGGCCATCTTAACCTATAATAGTGTCGTAATTAAGAAATTTATTTTTATTTTTAGATAAATAAGATCGAGAGTTCGAGTCACACCGTCGCCACTTTTTTAAATTCTTGAAATTTTTTTTTTTATTACATCGCTGAACTCTATGAAAAAAATGATTAATAATAATATTTAAGAGTTCATATTTTTGCTATTAATATTTGAAAAGTTATAGGCAATATAAAAAATAAGCGAGTATTTTAATATCTCTATCTAAAACCTTAACGCCAACAACGAATTTATAATAAATAAAAATATTTAAATAAGATGATTTATAGCCCTAATTAAGGGCGATTCAACGATATTAAAACGAAAAGATAATTATTATCGAGTATTTAACTATTTAATAAAATCGTATATTAGCGTCTAATTATCCTCGAATTATCTTTTAAAATAATTTAGATAACTCTAAGATTTTAACGCGTATTTTTTAAATAGATTTACTTCTATATTCGTTATTTAAAATAATAAATTTCTATATACGTATCGATTACTTTTCGCGTTAAGAGAAATTATTAGTCTAGAAATTTATTTCGCTTTATATATAAAATATATTTAAGAAACTTAAAAAAAAAATTAGTTATACTTAGTTAGCGATTTTTAATAAAATTTAAAATTTAATAATCGCGTAATTTTAGAGTTATAATCTATTAAAATAATACTTATTACTTTTATTAAAGAAATTATTAATATATTAAATAATTTATTTCTTTATATAATAAAATAGGTGAATCTATTTTATTCTTTGCTTACGATATAGCCATCTAACCCGTGGTCGTGTCGTAAGTAAGAAATTTTTTTTAACTTTTAGATGAATAAGGTCGGGAGTTCGAGTCACACCGTCGCCACTTTTTTAAATTCTTAAAATATCTTTTTTTTATTATATCGCTGAACTCTATGAAAAAAATGATTAATAATGATATTTGAGTTTATATTTTTGCTATTAATATTTGAAAAGTTATAGGCAATATAAAAAATAAGCGAGTATTTTAATATCTCTATCTAAAATCTTAACGCCAATAACGAATTTATAATAAATAAAAATATTTAAATAATATAATTTATAGCCCTAATTAAGGGCAATTCAACGATATTAAAACGAAAAGATAATTATTATCGAGTATTTGATTATTTAATAAAATCGTATATTAGCGTCTAATTATTCTCGAATTATCTAAACCCTTAGCTTAGAAATTTACTTCGCCCTATATATAAAATATATTTAAGAAACTTAAAAATAATAATAGTTATACTTAGTTAGTAATTTTTAATAAAATTTAAAATTTAATAATCGCGTAATTTTAGGGTTATAATCTATTAAAGTAATACTTATTACTCGTATTAAAGAAATTATTAATATATTAAATAATTTATTTTCTTTATATAATAAAATAGGTAAAATTATTTTATTTCTTGCTTACGATATGGCCATTTAACCCGTGGTCGTATCGTAAGTAAGGAATTTTTTTTAATTTTTAGGTGAATAAGGTCGGGAGTTCGAGTCACACCGTCGCTACTTTTTTAAATTCTTGAAATATCTTTTTTTTATTACATCGCTGAACTCTATGAAAAAAATGATTAATAATGATATTTGAGTTTATATTTTTGCTATTAATATTTGAAAAGTTATAGGCAATATAAAAAATAAGCGAGTATTTTAATATCTCTATCTAAAACCTTAACGCCAACATCGAATTTATAATAAATAAAAATATTTAAATAATATAATTTATAGCCCTAATTAAGGGCTATTCAACGATATTAAAACGAAAAGATAATTATTATCGAGTATTTAATTATTTAATAAAATCGTATATTAGCGTCTAATTATCCCCGAATCATCTTTTAAAATAATTTAAGATTAATATATAATTTTATATAATAATATTTATAAAAATAAAAAAAGGTTATTTAACGATATAATCTCAACGAAAAAGTAATTATAAATTATTATGTTATTAAATAAAAATGTCGATTTAATATAGAATTACTATATAAAGAAATCTCGATAAGCTAGTATTTATTATTATTATTTAAAACTTATAATTTTAAATACGTATAGTAATAGAGGATTTTAAGAGCTATTTAGTAATATAAAAATATTAAAAATATTATTTAGAGTTTTTTAGATAAAAATTATTATATATAATTATTAATAAACTAAGAACTTTCTCCGTTACAATATTATTATTCTTTATATTTTCTTTAAAAATTTTTATTCTATAAAATTTCAAAAAAAATCAAGTAATTTAAAGTTATAAAAAGTATATAATTTAAGAATTTTCAAATTTGCTACTAAATTGATTTTTTTAATATTAAGAAGAGATTTAGCGCGGAGATTTACTTCGTATAAATATACCCGCCATTATAAATCTAAATTTTTATTTCTTATTCCTCGACCTATTATTCTAGATATTATTAAAAAAAAAATATATAAATATATAAACTCTATTTAGATCTATTTGAATATATAAAAATATTCTTAATTTTTCTTAAAATAAGATTGAAATAAATATTCAAATTAAATACGTTGAAAATCTTATTTTAATTTATTTAGAGTTAGAATTTACATATTCTAATAAATATTAAAACTATTATATTCTATTTCGATTATTCTATAGAAATATTTTTAATAACTATTAAATTATATAAAGAAATAATTAAGTTATTAATATATTAACTTTTAATCTATATATTTAAATCTTATTTAAATTCTATTAAAAACTCTATATTTATTTTAATATTCGATCTAAAATCTAAATTATAAATATTATAATATTATTACTTAGACTTCGCTTAAGCGTTAACGTCTATATATAAAGTCGTTTTCTTAATTTATCGATACTAAGAGAACTTTATATAACTATTTTATTCCTCGTAGTTAATATATAATTTTATTTTATTTTATAAAAAAATAATATATTTACTTAATTAATATTATTTATAGATTTAAAAATTTTAAAAATCTAACTAAAACTAATCTATTTATTATTAAAATATTTAAAATAAAATTAAATATTTAATTACTTTATTCTTTTATTTAAAAAAAAAATACTTAAAAAATATTTAAAAAAAACTATATAATTTTAGGATTTCAACGCGTGTTTTTTGAAAAGATTTACTTATAGAGTTATTATTTAAAATATAAAACCTTTTTATACGTACTTCGAGTTAAAGAACGCTAAGAGAACTCTTAGCTTATCGATTTATCTAGTAATAAATATATAATATATTTAAAAAATTTCAAAAAAATGCTAATAGTACTTAGTTAGCATTATATATAGAAATTAAATTTTTAAGATTTATTTAATATTTCGACTATAATCTATTAAGATTTACGATTATTATCTCACTTCGAGTTAGCGTTCATATTAAATTTTATTATTTCATTATATACTTTAATAGCGGATATTAAGAATCCTCCGCTTTTATATAGTCTTTAACTTAGGTTAAAGACTATATAAAGGCGAGGATATTTTTTTTTTCTTTTTCTTACTAAAAGGTTCGGAGTTCGAGTTATCCTAAGGACATTTTTTTAATATCTTAAAATTTCTTTTTTTTATTCTTTTATTAAATTCTACGTTAAAAATGATTAATAATAATATATAAATTATATTTTTGCTATTAATATTTAAAAAGTTATACGTAATATAAAGATTAAGCGAGATATTTTTATTAATATTAAATAATTAACGTCTCTTAAAATTTAAAAAAAATAAATGAAACTACTTAATTAATATTCTATATAAAACTTAAAATTTCGAAAATCGAAGTAAAATTCACTTATATAGTATTATATAATAGATTAAAATTCTATAACTTAATTATACTCTAAGATATTAAGCCGCGATTATTTATAGTTTTATTACTTAAATAATCTATAATATAATAAAAATTTAGACGAATTTAATAACGTAGAAGTTTTAAGAATATTATATCTAATTATATAATTATTAAAATTAAAATATTAATTAATTACTTAATATTAGATATTAAATACTTCTAATTAATTTAAAACTAATATTTATAATATCGATTTAGAAACTTATATAATAAAGAATATAATATAAACGTAGATGAATTTAATAATAAAAGAATATTAAATATATAATATATAGTTATCTTTATAGAAGATATTAGAATTAAGTTAATTAAAGATAAGAAAGAGTTAGAGTAATATTTAGAGTTAAAAATTAAAAATTATATATATATTATAAAAAATTATTAAATATAAAAATAAAATATATTAATATAATCTCGATATTAATTAAAACTCTTTTATTAAGAGAATTAATATTAGTATTATTCTAATTATCTATAACGCGAATATAAATTATTCGTTATATAATTATAAACTCTTTATATATTAATATAATTATATTTCTAATATTTAAATTAAGTCTATAGCTTAGTAATAGAGTATAGTTCTCTTTACGAGCTATATATATAATATAATTTATTATTTATATAAAACGTAACGAAATCGAAAACTAAGATCTCGAGTTCGAATTTCGATAGACTTAATATATTTATATATACTTTTTTACTTTATAAATAAAGCTTATTTAAAGCGATATAATAATATTAAAACTATAAGATTTAATAAATATAAAGAAAAGTTATAAAGTCTCGAAATTCTTTACGCTAAGAAGATATAGAGTTCGAATTTCTTAGATAAAAGAAAATTATAAAATTAAATCTAATAGATATTTATATATTATTAGAATTAATATCGAAAATACTTTATATAAACGTATTTTTTATTATTTTTATCTTAATATCTAAAAAGATATAGCTAGAGTTAAATCTTTAGAAAATATTTCTTAATAATAATTATAAATATAATATCTTTAGAGTTATATAAGATATTTCCCTAATTTAAAAAAAGAAAATTATCGTTATTAGAAACGTAATTAATAAGATATTTTTTATTCTCTTCTTAATCTAATCTTAAATATCGATGAATTAGAGTTATATTAATATATAAAAACTATAAATAAAATATAACTCGCTAAAATAATAGCGTTTATAGTCTTTCTTCGAGTCTTACTATTTTAACGTAAATAAGATACTAAGATTTAATCTCTAATATAGAATTATATATAAAAATTACTTAATATATATAAAATTAAGTTAAAAATAGTATATATATATAGAGGAATTAGAGATATATTTAATATAAATATAATCTTCTTTAAATAGAAAATCGTCGTAATAGTAGAAACGTAATTAATAAGATATTTTTTATTCTCTTCTTAATCTAATCTTAAATATCGATGAATTAGAGTTATATTAATATATAAAAACTATAAATAAAATATAACTCGCTAAAATAATAGCGTTTATAGTCTTTTTTAAAGTCTTATCTTTTTAACGTAAATTAGATACTAAGATTTAATCTCTAATATAGAATTATATATAAAAATTACTTAATATATATAAAATTAAGTTAAAAATAGTATATATATATAGAGGAATTAGAGATATATTTAATATAAGTATAATCTTCTTTAAATAGAAAATCGTCGAATATTAGAAACGTAATTAATAAGATATTTTTTATTCTCTTCTTAATCTAATCTTAAATATCGATGAATTAGAGTTATATTAATATATAAAAACTATAAATAAAATATAACTCGCTAAAATAATAGCGTTTATAGTCTTTCTTAAAGTCTTATCTTTTTAACGTAAATTAGATACTAAGATTTAATCTCTAATATAGAATTATATATAAAAATTACTTAATATATATAAAATTAAGTTAAAAATAGTATATATATATAGAGGAATTAGAGATATATTTAATATAAGTATAATCTTCTTTAAATAGAAAATCGTCAATATTAGAAACGTAATTAATAAGATATTTTTTATTCTCTTCTTAATCTGATCTTAAATATCGATGAATTAGAGTTATATTAATATATAAAAACTATAAATAAAATATAACTCGCTAAAATAATAGCGTTTATAGTCTTTCTTAAAGTCTTATCTTTTTAACGTAAATTAGATACTAAGATTTAATCTCTAATATAGAATTATATATAAAAATTACTTAATATATATAAAATTAAGTTAAAAATAGTATATATATATAGAGGAATTAGAGATATATTTAATATAAGTATAATCTTCTTTAAATAGAAAATCGTTAATATTAGAAACGTAATTAATAAGGTATTTTTTATTCTCTTCTTAATCTGATCTTAAATATCGATGAATTAGAGTTATATTAATATATAAAAACTATAAATAAAATATAACTCGCTAAAATAATAGCGTTTATAGTCTTTCTTAAAGTCTTATCTTTTTAACGTAAATTAGATACTAAGATTTAATCTCTAATATAGAATTATATATAAAAATTACTTAATATATATAAAATTAAGTTAAAAATATTTATTATATATAGAGGAATTAGAGATATATTTAATATAAGTATAATTTTCTTTAAATAGAAACTTATCGATATTAAAAATGAAATTAATAAGATATTTTTTATTCTCCTCTTAATCGGGTTTTAAATATCGATGAATTAGAGTTATATTAATATATAAAAACTATAAATAAAATATAACTCGCTAAAATAATAGCGTTTATAGTCTTTCTTAAAGTCTTATCTTTTTAACGTAAATAAGATATTAAGATTTAATCTCTAATATAGAATTATATATAAAAATTACTTAATATATATAAAATTAAGTTAAAAATAGTATATATATATAGAGTTTTTAGAAATATATTTTTTATAAGTATACTTTCTATTAAGTAGAAATTAATTAGATATCTTTATATATAATCTTAATATTAATAATAAGTATATAATAAGTATTTTAATATAGATATAACTAGTTATAGAGTTTATTACGAGCTATTCCGCGTCGTTAAAATAAAAATATCTTTATTATCGAATATTTATTTATTTAATAAAATTATATATTAACGTCTTATTATCTTCGAATAATCTTTAGAAATAATATTAATATTAATATATAACTTTATATAGTATTACTTATAAACGTAAAGAAGAATTATCTAACGATCTAATAATAACGAGAATATAATTATAAATTATTATATTATTAAATTAAAACGTCGATTTAATTTAGAATTATTATATAAAAAAATCTAGATAAGCTATTATTTCTTATTAATATTTAAAATATATAACTTTAAATACGTATAATTATAGAGCTTTTTAAAAGCTATTTAACGATATAATAATATTAAAAAAATTATTTAGAATTTTTTAGATAAAAATTATTATATATAATTATTAATGGACTTAGAACTTTCTTCGTCACAATATTATCATTCTTTATAATTTCTTTAAGAATTTATATTCTATAAAATTTCAAAAAAAATAATGTAATTTAAAGTAATTGAAAGTCTTAGATTTTAAAATTTTCAAATTTACTCTTAAATTAATTTTTTTAGTATTAAGAATAGTTTCGTCGCGGAGATTTACTAAGTACGAGTATACCCGCTACTATAAATCTTAATCTTTATTTCTTATTTCTTAACTTAATATTTAAGATATTTTTATATAAATAATATATATATATATAGACTTAGCTTAGAGTTATTTAAATATATAAAAATATTCTTAATTTTCTTTTAAAATAAAATTCAATTAAATATTTAAATTAAATACGCTAAAAATCTTATTTTAATTTATTAAGAATTAAAATTCAAATGTTTTAATAGATGTTAAGATCTTTATATTTTATTTCTAGTATTCTATATAGATATTTTTAATAATTATTAAATTATATAAAGAAACGATTTAGTTATTAATATTTTAATCTTCTTTAAATTCTACTAAGAACTCTATATCAATTTTAACACTCGATCTAAAATTTAAGTTGCGGATACTAAAATATTACCGCTTAGACTTCGTTTAAGCGCTAGACGCCGAGGACTTAACGATATCTCTTCGAAGATATCACTTACACTCCTTCTTATTACTATTAGAATATTATTTATTTAAATATTATATAGTAGATATCTAGACCTACTATATCGATAACTCGCTATTTAATATAATGAAGTATATGACCTAAATTCGTGATATCGGTTTCATAGCTTGTATTAAGTATAATTTCGCTTTACTTCCTTTAACTATTAATTCTCACTTTAAAAATTTATTCCATCGACTCGATTAAGATATACGAAATAGTATCTATTATGAGGTTTAATAATAGCTAAATTTAATTCGTTAAAATAGTGAAATTAGCGAGGAAATTAATCGATTACTCAAAAATCCGAATTTTTTCCCTAAACTCACTCTCTATTATAACGGATTTCGCTATTTAAAATACGATTATATTGTTAGAAATCGAAAAGGTATTTAAGATCATTATCGATATTATCACGAGTGAATAAATTCAAGATCGAAAGGCGATAAAATACGAAAAAACGGCGAAGTTCTATAGGATACGAATATTTCTTATCAACAATTCTTTCATTCTACCCCTGGCCACGAATACTTTTAAATTACTTATATTCTATATTCTACTTATTAACGACGTCGAAATCCTAGATCTATAAGGGTTTAAAGTGAGTCGGAAAATGGATTAGGGAATAAGAGGTTCTCGGAATAAACTATCGATATCGAGATCGATTTCTAAGGTATTTTAGACTATAATCTATATATAAAATACTTTATTAATATACTTTTAGATTTAGATACTTAGAACGATGAGTAGGAGATTATATATACCAATTTTCAGAATATCTAATTTAACGAAATTCGAAAAATTCAGAGAAGTCGTTTCGATAATCCTACACCTTGGCTAGATCGTATACGATAACTAGATATATTAAACGGTCTAGAAAGACTATTTCTACTTAGTCTAATTGCTAATCCGAATACTCTATTACTACGAATTCTTTAAAAATATTTCGATCTTCTCGTCGAGGCTAGTTAATAACTCCTTTCGATTATAACTATATTTACACGTTTTTAGATCGCCCGAATCGAGCCTATTTAATACCGAGCTAAACCCTTTCGAGTATATTAAGATCTTAGTCGAATTCTAGAATATAGTCGTCCTTGAAAATAAATTCTCAACTTCTTTTTTCGTATAAATGACTATCACGAAATATCTTCTTTAGGACCTTAATACGTCTTTAATACGGCCTAAAATATAGTATATAATCGTCTTAAAACTCACTTAAAGGGTATTGAGAGTTGGGAGGATTTTTAAAAAAAAACCTCTTTCTTTCGAAAATCCCTCGCTACTTCTAATATACTTGATAATATCGAATCGAATTTCAATAATGCTGATAATTTCAGTAATAATAATAAGATGGAAATAAGTCGAATATTAGTACGAAAACGACCGACTATTTTCAAATTGGATAGAATACTAAAATCTCTTCTCGATTTTTATATATTATTACTCAATGATTCTACCGAAACCGATGAGATTTAATATCCATTTATTATTACCATGGCCGTTCTGGGTATTACGGAAAAAGGTTTTCACGGTATTAATATTTATTTATCGAAGATGTCAGCTATTTTAAAAGTTAGTCGATTTTTTATTCTACGATATAGCTATAAGAATACCGCTATAGCTAATATATAAATCGATAACGAGAACTCGAATTCGGATTTAGATAATTCGGATTTTTTGAAATTAGGGCTAGGGTAATAAAAACCGCTAAAACGACTAACTTCTATAGTGGATAAATTTCTTATTCGTAGAACTAATACTTTTATCGCTTAATTATTAGATCTTAGAGCCTATAATATAAATATTATCTGAAATACTACTACTATTAGTTAAATCGACTAGAACGGTAATTAGATTTCATACGATGGGACTATCGAATTCTTAATATTAGATTTTCGAAGTTTTATTTCTAGTCTTATTACTTCTACTCGGTCTCTACTCTTTATAGATCTTCTATTTAACTATATTTCGACTTAATCGACTTAGAAAATACTCGAAATTCCTTAGCCCGATATCCATGACAATCCGCTGGAGTCGACACCCTTTAAAAATTATCTTACTAATTCTCGAACGAATTTGAAGGTAGAGTAAGTAGAACGATGGCTCTATAATCGAATTATAACTAATTCTACGCTAAAACGTCGATTTCGAAAGACTAATAGTAAGTGGAACGTCAAATAAATCGAGGAGTATTTTTCTACGATTTCCGAATTCCTCGAAAAGTTACTTATTCTTTTCCATATTCTCGAAGGTTAACCGGCCCGTGCCCCTAAGATATTAAGTATTCGACTCTTAAACTCCGTTAACTCCGGCCTACGCAATTTATTCTATAAAATGAGATTATTTTATTTTATTACCTACTATTATAAAGGCTACGCTATTAAAGAATTAATAAAGGTCATTCATCGATATCTTCCACCCGAAATTGGTGAGTTATTGGTCTATTTTCAATGGCTAATACTCCCATTTCAAAGGGTTATCGCTTTACGTGTCTTCGAGAGAACTACGATAAAATATCTTTTTTAAAAATCTTTAGATAAGTCCTATCGGCCTAAAACTCTAATATCTAATTAATTTCGAGTTGTTTTTCGACGAGAGACTCTAATAGGGCTTAAGGTTACTATAAATTCAAGCATATATCGTTATATTGCTATTGCGATCTCTCGTCGATTTTTGAGTAAATAACATTAATTTCAATAAGACGAAGAAGGCTATTCGGACCCTGAAAACGACTTAGACTATAAGGATGACATCATTGATCTCTAAGCCGGTTATAGAACGAAGACTTCTAGTATAGGTTACGCTCGAGGAATTTTAGAACGGCCGGAAGAGACTTTTACGAAGAAAAATAGATATTAAGGGGCCAGCATAGTAAGTCTATAGTATTTCTTTATTTCCTACTCATTTCGATGTTATATTATCTATTTCTATTATATATAAGCATTTAACTTCATATTATATATATTTAACTCTTTAAGGCGATTTTTAAGTCAAATTACTTACTTTATATTAGGCTTGGTAATCCTTTAACGAAGTTACTAGTTCTATAGAATTAAATCGTTAATTGGGGTTTAAATCACTCGATTTCGATCGACAACTTGATATAACTCGACTGGGACGATTGTAACGACTTGGAGATTTAAATCTATCAAAACAACTTCGAAAACTTCTCGGGAATTCCACACGTTTTCGATTCAATTAATTGGACATTCTATAGGCAATAATGGATCGAAAAAGCCCTATTTTAGTCATATCACCTACCGGATCTGGAAAGAGTCTTCTATATCAATTACCAGCCTCAATCGATTTACTCGAAGTTATCATCGTCGTTCTTCCTCTTAACTCCCTTATATAAGATTAATTCGCTATAGCCCAAGCCCTAAATATAGCCACCGCTATATTTAACGCCAATCACCCACCGGATTCAGCTTAATTAGTCTTTACTACACCCGAAACCAGTTTAATAATCGATTTTCAAAATTTTCTTCTTCGACTTTAATAATTCAAACGACTCGATCGAATTATCATTGATGAGTGTTATATAGCCCTCAATAAGAGTTAGATCTTTCGAAGAAACCTTTAGAGATTAGGTAATCTTATTGATAGTAAGAAAATATAAGTTATTCTTCTTACCGCTACCCTCCCGCTAAGATATAAGAAAAGTCTCTTTAATATACTCTATCTATCCATCGAAAAGGCTACGATAAATCGTCTTCCATTCAATCGTCCGAATATTCGATATATCGTCTATTAGAATTAGTCTTCAGAGAACGTTATTAACATTATTCGAGAAAAACATAATCGATATTCGACCGATCGACTTCTCGTCTATATCAGAATTATTGCCGATATAGACAGTCTTACTAAGACGTTAAAATGGCCGGTATATCACTTCAAAAGCATCGGAAAAGATAAGATACTTCGAAAGTTCTTAAATTTCTCGAAAATGTCTCAACGACTTATTGGCACTAGTTCTCTAGAAAACGATATTAATGCACCTAATATTCGGACTATTATTCATATGGGTCGGCCATATAATTTATCCGAATATTCATAGGGGACTGAAAGGGCTAAATGAGACGGGTTAGAAAGTAAAGCAATTCTCTTATTATCCCCGGTGTCCTTAGCTTAATATCCTGATCCGAAGACTCGAAACGATCGATTTAAAGACTCAGTTATCACTTAATACATTCAAGAAAACTATCGAAGATTTATATTAAGTTCGTATTTGAACGTGGAGGCTAGAAGATATACTTCGATCGATATTCTTTATAATTATTATAGCTCTCATAAGCAAGGTACGCTATATTCTCTATTATTTCTCGATATTTCTAATATAATATATATAGATATAGATGTAGTCGATAATGATATGACTATATTAGACGACGAGAGCGAGAAATTCAACGAAGACGAAAACGACGATATGGAAATTTCTATTAATACCTAGGGTTAGTTATTAACTCTATATTAATTTAAGTTTATATTAATATTACTATTAGATTTATAAGAGATTCGGCAAAAAGAAGATGATTTAAAATATTAAGCCTCTTAAAAACGACTTACTACTTAAAAATAAGCTCGGGATTTTTAAAGTCTTAAAGGTTTTATTTAATATACCTACACTATTTATCCTTAATGTGAAATTTACAAGAAGAATAATAATTAGAGATCTTTAAATTACTTATTATATTCGTGTCCTAATTCGAAATCCAAGTCCGTTCAAGAATAATATAAGAAGTATCGAAACGGATTTCGAGACTTTAAGTCATTTCAGAGTTTATCGACTTGTTCTTAGTGCTTTTTACCATCTATTCTATATAAACGATGGATATTAAAGAAGAATTAACTCGAATAAATTAAAGTCGAATAAGAATACTCTTATTCGAATATTATACTATCGACTTTCGTCGTTGTATTAACTTTATCACCCTTTTAATAAAGTTATATTAATCGAATTCGAGAATTACCTTCTACGACGTCGGGTATAGTAGATTTTGAGGATGAAATTCGATATTTAGGCGAGATAGTTAATTGGGGAGGAATGGAAGTTACTCGATTATTAGAAGTTATCTTCGAGGCTATAGTATTTATTAATAATAAGTTTTAGTCGTAGGTTTATAGACTAATAAAGAGGAAAATGAGAGCTATTTAATAATATAATAATATTATTAAAGTAATTATAAGTTAATTAATTATTAAGTATTAAATGATTATTAACTCTTAATATCTTAATATAAAGTCTTAAAGCTAAGTAATATTATATATTAAAAAGATATTTTTAAATAAACTTTATTAAAGAGTTAATTAAGGGCTATTTAACGATAAAAGAATAAGAATATAATTATTATCGAATATTTAGTTATTTTAGAAGAACGTATATAACGTATTAAAGTATTAGAAATTATCTTCGAGGCTATAGTATTTATTAATAATAAGTTTTAATCGTAGATTTATAGATTAATAAAGAGGAAAATAAGAGCTATTTAATAATATAATAATATTATTAAAGTAATTATAAGTTAATTAATTATTAAGTATTAAATAATTATTAACTCTTAATATCTTAATATAAAGTCTTAAAGCTAAGTAATATTATATATTAAAAAGATATTTTTAAATAAACTTTATTAAAGAGTTAATTAAGGGCTATTTAACGATAAAAGAATAAGAATATAATTATTATCGAATATTTAGTTATTTTAGAAGAACGTATATAACGTATTAAAGTATAAGAAATAATTAATTTAAATTAAACTATATAAAAATTTAGAGTTATATTAACGAATTATAAATAGATCGAGTTAAGGTTTATAAATTAAATTTATAATTATTAGAGTTAATTAGAACTATCGAGTAAATTTAATAAGCGATCTTTAATAAGCGATATTTAAATATCTTATCTTTTAATAATTATAAGATTAAATTTAAGAATAATTTTTTATCTAAAAGTCTATATTTTATTCTATAATTTACTTAAGAAATTTTAAAATTATAATAGAAAATAAAAAAGTTATCTTAAAATTAAATAATATAAATCTATTTTTTAATTAAAGCTATTTCGCTATCGAGCGAAATTTAATAAGCGATATTTAAATTTCTTACGCTTTAATAATTATAAGCCTATATTTAGAAATTCTTTTTTTATTTAAAAGCTTATATTTTATTCTATAATTTAAAAAGAATATTTTAAAATTTTAATAGAAAATAAAAGAGTTATTTTATATATTAATAATATATATTTAATTTTTAATAAGAAGATATAAAAGATTAAGATTTTAATAATTATAAATATTAATTTATTTACTCGCGATAACTTAATCGATCTAATTAAAAAGTATAGAAAATCTTAAATTTATATATATAATTAATTATAAATTCGAATTTACTATATATTTTAATTAGATATTATAAGTAAATAAATTAACGTTCGTAATTATTAAAAATCTCTTATTCTACTTTTAATTCTTTAATAACTTTACTATTTTCTATTAAAATATTAAGTTTTATTTCTTTATATTATAATTCGTAATTTACGCTTTTTAATAATAAATAAATAAAAAAATTTAATCTTATATAATTCTTAAAGTATAAGAAATTTAAATATTACTTATTAAAGTTTACTCGATAGTCGAATAATTTTAATTAGATATATATTATTTAATTTTAAAATAACTTTTTAATTTATATTAAATTTTTAAGATTTTTTATTTAAACTCTAGATTATAATATAGACTTTTAAATAAAAAAAGAAATACTATATTTAGTCTTATAGATATTTAAAAATAAGAAATTTAGATATCGCTTATTAAAGATCGCTTATTAAAATTTACTCGATAACTTTAATAAAAAAAAATAGTTATAAACTTAACTTTAAGGCCTTTACTCGTTATATATATAAATATTATAAGAAAAAATAGAAAAAATAGAAAAAAAATAAAAAAACGTAAATAACGCGTTAAAATATAAGAGAGAAATTAATAAAAGTTAATTTATATAAAGAGAATAATATAAAGAGTATTATATATATAATTAATATAAATAATATATTATAAAAATAAGAGTTAAATTAAAGATAAACGTAAATAACGCGTTAAAATATAAGAAAAAAATTTTTTATAGTTTATTAACGCGTTATAAATAGAATAGTATTTAGCGAGTTATATATAAGAAGAGTTTTTAAATTATTTTTTTATAAAATTAATTTTAATTTAAATTTTTTTTTAAAAATTTTTAAAATTTAATTTAATTTTTTTTTTTTAAATTATTTTATATTATCTAAATATCTTATATAGTATAATTATTAATATAGATACTTAATAGTAGATAAAATATAGATTTAGAGATCTTTAAAAAAAAAAATAAGGTTACTATAGCGCGATATTTTCGTTTATATACGCCGGAATTTAGCGTTATATATTTATTTATATACGTCGAAATTTAGCGTTATATATTCGTTTATATATATCGAAATTTAACGTTATATATTCGTTTATATACGCTAGAATTTAGCGTTATATATTCGTTTATATACGCTAGAATTTAGCGTTATATATTCGTTTATATACGCCGAAATTTAGCGTTATATATTCGTTTATATACGTCGAAATTTAGCGTTATATATTCGTTTATATACGCCGAAATTTAGCGTTATATATTCGTTTATATACGTCGAAATTTAGCGTTATATATTCGTTTATATATATCGAAATTTAGCGTTATATATTCGTTTATATACGTCGAAATTTAGCGTTATATATTCGTTTATATACGTTAAAATTTAGCGTTATATATTCGTTTATATACGCCGAAATTTAGCGTTATATAT
This sequence comes from Letharia columbiana, assembly GCF_014066305.1. NCBI lineage: Eukaryota > Fungi > Ascomycota > Lecanoromycetes > Lecanorales > Parmeliaceae > Letharia > Letharia columbiana. Next base: position 6,206 of record NW_023501107.1, on the reverse strand, counting down.
TCGTTTATATACGTCGAAATTTAGCGTTATATATTCGTTTATATACGCCGAAATTTAGCGTTATATATTCGTTTATATATATCGAAATTTAGTATTATATAAATCTTATATTATTAATACTAAAATCTATTCTTCTTTATATAAGCTATAATATACTTTCTTCTATATTTACTAGTTATATATATTAAATCTTTATATTATATTAATTTAATATATAATATTATTAAGCGTTATAGTCTTTTATATATAGTCTTAGCTTAATTCTATTAATCTTAAGATAAGTCTAAGTAGAAATCTCTATTAAGACTTAATTTTTTAATATATCGCTCGATATGTAATATTTATATTTTACGTATATATAATCCTTAATAAAAATACGTAACTACGTGATATGGTTTTTTTAAAACTCTTAATAAAAGTCGAATAAATAGTTAAATAGGCCTTCGTTAAATTAGAAGCTATAGTATAGTAGTTAAAAAGTAGACTTTTAATTTTATTTTATTAAAAAATTTAGTTAAGTTAGTTATAGTAGCGGTATTAATACTTAAGAATATCGTATATCTTAATAAACGCGTAGTACTATATAGAAATTTCTTTATAGTATATAATTCTCGAGGTAATTACTATAATACTCGTCGAATCGACGATATAGCGTATTAAGAAAAATGTTATAGCCTCGCTAGTTAGTTTATTACTTCGATTAGATATCGTAATCTCCCCTTATTTTTTAAACGACTAGACTTATAAGAGTCGTTACGGCGATATATATAAGTAAGTAAGTAAGTAAGTAAGTAGAGTATCGCCGCGGCGATATATATAAATAAATAAGCGATCGAACTTATAGAGAGTAGAGCGGAGAGCGAAGCGAAGATAATTTATTCTTTTAAGCTTATAACTCCTCTATTCTAATATATATTATACGATAGAATAAATAAGAGATATTAATTCTTATATTTAAGTATCTTTCGATATAAGAAAAATATCTAGATTTTTTATAAGTAAAATAGTAAATTATTATATATAATCTCTTATTATCGATTATCTTTTCGACGTAATAGTAATATTCGCTATTTTCTATCTTATCTATTATTTATTAGCGATATATATCTCTTATATCAATTAATCGCCTTATCGCTAACGAATAAATTATTTATCTCTACTCTCGAGAAAGTAGATAAAGTTAAAAAAAAGGCGTTTAAAGAGTTTAGCGTAAAAAGTTATAATTCGATTTTAATATTTAATAACTAAGATAAAGAAAGCTTCGCTCTTAAGAAAGCGAGATAAAAATAGAAGAGAGAAATCGATAGAGAAAGAGGGAGAGAAGTTATCGAAGAGAGAGAAAGCTAATTTATTATTATTAATAGGATTTTAGTAAGAAAACTTTAAATATATATCGAAGCTTCTATTATTTATCAGGCGATTTTCTTCTTTATTCTAATAATCTAGATTTATAATTTTATCTTATTTTTAAATTCCGTTAAGATCTTAGATCTCTTATCCCTTCTCTTATTTATTCTTTAATTTATTTTTTAATATCTAAGACTTTCAGCGATAGTATTATCTCTTATCTAGAAAACTTAATCTCTTTAATTTCTTTTAAGTCTATAACTTCTCTACTCTAATATACGCTAAATAATAAAATAAATAAAAGATATTAACTCTTATATTTAAGTATCTTTCGATATAAGAAAAATACTTAGACTTCTTATACGTAAAATAGTAAATTATTATATACGATTTTTTATCGTTAATTATCTTTTTAACGTAGAAGTAATATTCGTTATCTTTCGTCTTATCTATTATTTATTAATAATATATATCTCTTATATAAATTAATCGTCTTATCATTAGTAGATAAATTATTTATTTTTATTTTTAAGAGAGTAAATAAAGTTAAAGAGAGGGCGTTTATAGAGTTAAGAGTAGAAAGCTATAATTTAATTTTAATATTTAATAATTAAGGCGAAGAAAGCTTCGCTTTTAAGAAAATAAAATAAAAATAAAAAAGAGAAGTTAACGAAGAAAGAAAGAGAAGAGTTATCGAAGAGAGAGAAGATTAATTTATTATTATTAATAAGATTTTAATAAGAAGACTTTAAATATATATCGAAGCTTCTATTATTCGCTAAGCGGTTTTCTTCTTTATCTTAATAATTTAAATTCGTAATTTTATCTTATCTCTAGATTTCGTTAAAATTCTAGATCTCTTATCTCTTCTCTTATTTATTCTTTAATCTATTCTTTAATATCTAAAACTCTTAATAATAGTATTACCTCTTATTTAAAAAACTTAATCTCTTTAATTTCTTTTAAGTCTATAACTTTTTTACTCTAATATACGCTAAATAATAAAATAGATAAGAGATATTAACTCTTATATTTAAGTATCTTTCGATATAAAAAAAATACTTAAACTTCTTATACGTAAAATAGTAAATTATTATATATAATCTTTTATTATTAATTATCTTTTTAACGTAGAAGTAGTATTCGTTATCTTTTATCTTATCTATTATTTATTAATAATATATATCTCTTATATAGATTAATTACTTTATCGCTAATAAATAAATTATTTATTTCTATTTTTAAGAGAGTAAGTAAAGTTAAAGAGAAAACGTCTATAGAGTTAAGAGTAGAGAGTTATAATTCGATTTTAACGCTTAATAACTAAGGCGAAGAAAGCTTCGCTCTCGAGAAAGCGAAATAAGAGAGAGAAAGAGAAGTTGACGAAGAAAGAAGAAGAGGAGTTATCGAAGAGAGAGAAGGCTAATTTATTATTATTAATAGAATTTTAATAAGAAGACTTTAAATATATATCGAAGCTTCTATTATTTATTTAGCGATTTTCTTTTTTATTCTAATAACCTAGATTCGTAATTTTATCTTACTTTTAGATTTCGTTAAAATTCTAGATCTCTTATCTCTTCTCTCGTCTATTCTTTAATTTATTCTTTAATATCTAAGACTTCTAGCGATAGTATTATCTCTTATTTAGAAAACTTAATCTCTTTAATTTCTTTTAAGTCTATAGCTTCTTTATTCTAATATATATTAAATAATAAAATAAATAAAAGATATTAGCTTTTATATTTAAGTATCTTTCGATATAAAAAAAATACTTAAACTTCTTATACGTAAAATAGTAAACTATTATATACGATTTTTTATTATTAATTATCTTTTTAACGTAGAAGTAATATTCGCTATCTTTCGTCTTATCTATTATTTATTAATAATATATATCTCTTATATAAATTAATTATCTTATTATTAGCGAGTAAAGTATTTATTTCTATTCTCGAGAGAGTAAATAAAGTCGAAAAGAGGATATTTATAGAGTTGAGAGTAAAGAGCTATAATTCAATTTTAATATTTAATAATTAAGACGAAGAAAGCTTCGCTCTTAAGAGAGTAGAATAAAAATAGAAAAGAGAAGTTAATAAAGAAAGAGAAAGAGGAGTTATCGAAGAGAGAGAAGACTAATTTATCGTTATTAATAAGATTTTAATAAAAAGACTTTAAATATATATCGAAGCTTCTATTATCCGCCGGGCGGTTTTCTTCTTTATTTTAATAATCTAGATTCGTAATTTTATTTTATCTTTAGATTCCGTTAGGATCTTAAATCTCTTATCTTTTCTTTTATTTATTCTTTAATTTATTCTTTAATATCTAAGGCTTCTAGCGATAATATTAATACTTATTTAAAAATCTTAATTTCTTTAATTTCTTTTAAGTTTATAGTTTCTTTACTTTAATATACGTTAAATGATAGAATAGATAAGAGATATTAGTTTCTATACTTAAGTATCTTTCGATATAAAAAAAATACTTAAACTTCTTATATATAAAATAGTAAACTATTATATACGATCTCTTATCGTTAATTATCTTTTTAATATAGAAGTAATATTCGCCGTCTTTTATCTTATCTACTATTTATTAATAATATATATCTTTTATATAGATTAATCGCCTTATCGCTAATAAGTAAATTATTTACTTTTACTCTTAAGAGAGTAAGCGAAATCGAAGAAAAGGCGTTTATAGAGTTAAGAGTAAGAAGTTATAGTTTAATTTTAATATTTAATAGCTAAAATAAAGAAAGCTTCGCTTTTAAGAGAGTAGAATAAAAATAGAGAAGAGAAGTCGATAGAGAAAGAGGAAGAGAAGTTATTAAAGAGGGAGAAGGCTAATCTATCGTTACTAATAGAATTTTAATAAGAAAACTCTAAATATATATCGAAGCTTCTATTATTCGCTAGACGATTTTCTTCTTTATTTTAGTAATCTAGATATATATAAAAGAGTTAATTTTATTAATCTAAATTCGTTAGTATAAAGAGCGTATTCTTATATATCTTACGGCTCTTTATACTAAGAAGCGTCTTATAGCGCTATTAATATTAAATAGTATATAATATAATAAAAGTTAAGCGAATTTTAATATTGACTTTACGAGTAGAGATAAATAATAGATATATTATAATAAATATATTATAGTAAATCTATAGCTTTCTATATTATCTTATCGCGAGTAATAATAGATATATAACTTCGTAAGAGTTTAACCTTAAATAACGATTATATAGTTAGAGATTTTCTAATAATATATATAATATTAAGCCGTAATTTACCGAGTTAATAGAATACGTAGCTATCTTTTTATTAAGATCTATAATAACTCGATTATTATTTAGCTATAATAATTATTATAATAGAGTTAGCTTTCGAGATATATTAATAGTCTAAGTCGTTACCTTTAATACTTAAGTATTATCTTATAATTTAAAAATAATCGTAAGATGCATATTATAAGTGATAGCGAGAGTGCGAGGTATATAATAGGTTTATTATAATGGGTCTGTTAGAAAGAAAAGAATAAGCGTTAAGACGCGACGATAAAAATAACGATAATTAGCTTTATTCGAGCGAGCTAATTAGAACGCGAGGCTCTCCGCGCTAAAGCTATATATAGTACGATTATAGCTATTATTCTTTTTTAAGCTCTCTTCTATTATAGTCTTATAGTCTTCTATCTCTTTTAACTATAATAATTCCTTCCCTTTATATTATAATAAAATTAGATCTTAATTTATCGAGATTTATTTTCTAATCTCGATTATTAGAAAAGCTAGCGCCTACGCTAGAAGCTTAACGATCTCGGCGATATAATATTCCTCGACCTCGGCTACTTTATAGTAATTATCTTTACTTTTAATATTTTTATTTATATATATTAATAGATTTTTTTATTTATATATATTAATAAATTTTCTTATACGCTACTTCTTTATAAATCTTAAGTACTATAATCTCTAATTATAGCTTTAATTATAGTAATCTCTTAATTAATAACTTAGCTATATATCTCGATTATATAAGTTTATACTCGTTATTAATCTAGCTTAAATTAATATAATTTAAGCTCTATAAGTTATCTATAACTACGTTAATAAGAAGAAATTATTTAATTAAGATATCGAGTATAGAATTAATCGTATTCTAATATTTATTTAAAAGATTATTATAAATCTAAAGAAAATAAAGATAGATATTAAGAAAGTAAAGATAGAGATTAAAAACGCAAAGATAGAGGCTAAAAAGATTATTAAAGAGTCGAAGCTAGCTATTAATAATAATATTAATATATTCTTCGCTATTAAAAATTCTAAATTTAATAAAAAAGACGAGGTTTCTAGTTAGAAGTTCTATAAAAGCGATAAGAATTTTATTTAGTTAAGCGAGACGGCTAGTTAAATAATATTAAATTCTAAAGTCACTTAATTTAATAATAATTATAAGATATAGAGATTCGACTTTAAGTTAGAATAAATAGTTATTAGCGACTATAAAGTAGAGAAACGCGGGTTTAAAAAACGCGAGAAACGCGTAATTGAGAAACGCGTATCTGAGAAACGTGTATCTGAGATCGAAATAATTTCGGTATCTTTACTTGTTATCTTTTACTTTATATAGATTTCGACTAATATATATATATTTAGATGATACTTAAGAAGCGTAAGACGATAACTACGCTCGTATTAATAATTTTATTTAAACGAGCTTATATTAGCTTTCGCTACTACGATATTCTAAATAATTTATTTATCTAAGATTATATACTAATCTAGTCTTAAATTAAGATTCTTTACTATTTTAAAATAATATTATTTAAAAATAATCTTATTTATATTTAGTAA